>NC_034590.1:148343930-148388820 GCF_900095145.1 Mus pahari
TTTTGAGACAGGGTTTCTCTGTGTAGCCTTGGCTGTCCTGGAACTCACTCTGTAGACCAGGCTGGCCTCGAACTCAGAAATCCCCCTGCCTCTGCCTCCGCCTCCGCCTCCCGAGTGCTGGGATTAAAGGCGTGTGCCACCACGCCTGGCTATAAATAAATCTTTAAAAAATTTTTATTAAAAAAATAAAGTAGATGTTTTTATGTAGATGGGTACTTTCTTTTCTGTGGGCAGATATTAAGGAGCCCAAGTACTAGACTATACTATAAGAATATGGTTAGTTTTGTAAGAAACTTCTAAGTTGTCTTTCAAAGTAGATAAACCATTTTGCGTCTTCATCAACAGTAAATGCTCTACATCTGGCCTGTGTATAGTATCATCAGTGCTCCACTGTAGGCCATCTTAATAGGTGATAGTGATAATCTCAGTGTTGTAACATATATGAAACATTGTCTTTCTTTGTCTAGTTCTATCATAGTACTGTGGACTTAACCTAGGACTCACACATGTAAGGCAAGCATTCTAGCACAAACTATGTCCCCAGCCTGGAACTATATGCACTCCTCCCCAACCCTTGACAAGGTCTTTCTAATAGCCCTGGCTGTCCTGGTACTCACTGTATGGACCAGGCTGGCCTCAAACTCACAGAGATCTGCCTGTCTCTGCCTCAGGAGTGCTGAGATTAAAGGCATGCAGCACCATGTCTATTTTTTTTAGAACAGTTTTAAGTTGAGAGAAAAACTGAAGATAAAGTACAGTGTTCCTATTACCTTAATTTCATACTGTATATAGCATCTCCCACTGTGAACACCCTATATGGAAAAAAACAAGGCACTCACTATTATTAGTGGATTTACATCCACTGAAGTTGATAGTTTCCATTAGGGTTCACCCTTGGTGTTACGCAATCATCATGCTTGATATTTTACAACCTATGGGCTTGATAAACCTGTGTCATGTATGCATAATTATGTAGAATAGTCTTCTCTAAGTATCTTCTGTGCTCTACCCATATATTCTTTCCTCCCTTGGCTGATTTGATTATTTGCAACATATATTCATAGTCATAACACATTTTACTTGTTATAAATACAGGGAAGATATCCTTTAGAGTTGGACTTTGGTGTCTACAGGTAACTGTTTAGTGATTGAGCTGAGAGTAAGAGAAAAAATCAATAATACTATTCTGGTACCTTGTATTACTGATGAGTACGTAGCATTAAGGCTTTGATCTTTTGGCATAAAACAGCAGTGATCTGAACATTTCCCAGTTTCCTAATAAAGCAGTGATGTATGATGATTAAGTAACAACATTGCTACTTATAGCTTGGTCCTGTACTTTTAATTTATTTGAGGAAAATTTGATATTAGTATAATCTATCCCCCCCTACTTCCCTGTGATTATAGGATTGTGTAATTTTCAAGCCATGACAATAATAACTGTAATACTTATTTACAATTTAATCTTATCACAATTTATCACCAGTTGAATCTTTTTGATAAAGCATGTAGTCTTTTTTTATGACAGTGTTATTGACTTATTTGATTTTGCATTCATGTAAGCTAAAGTCCAAGAACTACGTCATAACTCTGATTCTTTTTGTTTTCAGAACTCTTCATCTTGGCTTATACCTATCCTGTCGGATATGCTGAGACACATTTTTCAGTTTTGTGTTTTAGAAAGCAGCCAGGAAATTCTGGATCTTATTCACAAGGTACATGATGACTCTATATTTCTCTTCCTAATAAATTTATAGTTATAATTAAAAAATTTTTACTATACTATTGAGCATTTTTAATGAATTAAGCCATCTAAAACATTGAAGAATCTAGTAATTTACAGGATAAACTAGGAGACTAGACTTCACATGGAATTTAATAGTAAATTCAGGTTGGTAATGTTTGTTTCTTTCTTTTGTTACATGTCATGTTAAGCTAATGTTCTTTTTTATTTTTTTTAAAATATTTTTAATAATACTTTATTTTTAATTTCTGTGTGTGTATGTGTGTTTTCACTTTGTCAGTGTCTTCAAGACAAGGTCTCACATAACCTAGGCTGGCTTGAGCTTGTTGTGAAGCTGGGATTGACCCCAAACTCCTGGTTCTGTTGTTTTCATCCTTGCAGATATGCATGAGCATGTCTGGTGTGGCATGTTTAATTTATAAACATTTATGTTTATGTGTCATAAACTAATGGTTATATTAATTTGATTTGATCGTAAAGTATCAAATATTATATAGGTTTTTGTTTGTTGAATAGATCTACCTGGGTATCGCAAGCTGGCCCCTTGTGTCTCTTGAGTGCTTTATAGATGTGTCCTCTCTACCTGCCTCTGCCTCCTGAGTGCTGGGATTAAAGGTGTGTGCCACCACGCCCGGCTTCTTCTTATTTTTTTTTTTTTAAGATTTATTTATTTACTTTATACATAGGAGTACACCACCATTGCTTTCTTCAGGCACACCAGAAAAGGACATCAGACCCCATTACAGATGGTTGTGAGCCACCATGTGGTTGTTGCAGTTTGAATTCAGGACCTCTGGGAAGAGCAGTCAGTGCTCTTAACCACTGAGCCATCTCTCCAGCCCCATGGCCAACTCTTACATTCCTTTTTTGCTTATTTTGTTTTTTAAGATGTGGGTGGATTCTCTATGTAACAGCTCTGGCTATCCTAGAATTCATTTTGTTGACAGGCTGGCCTGGAACTCAGAGAGGTCCTCCAGCATCTGCCTCCCAAGTGCAAGGATTAAAGGCGTGAGCCATCACACCTGCTTCCAGATGCCTTGTTTTTAAACTTTATATTTATTTATTGGAGATGGCTCAGTGGTTAAGAGCACTGTTGGCTCTTGCAGAGGACCTAGATTTGCTTCCCTGCATCCACATGGCATCTCATCATTTTCTGTACTTCCAGTTCTAGGCAAATATGACACTTTCTTCTGGCCTACATGGGCACCAGGCATACATGTGGTGCTTATGGCAAAACACACATAAAGAACACACATTAAAAATAAATTCAGTCTAAAACAAACCACAACTTATATTTTGTGGGGGACCGGTGCTGGTTTGAACGGTCTGTGTAGGTCAGGGGGCAGTTGATTAGGAGTTGGTTCTCTCCTTCCATGTGGGTTCTAGAGCTTGAACTTAGATTGTCAGGTGCGGCAGCAACTGCCTTTACTCACTGTGCAGTCCTCTTGGCCCCCATGATCTTTTTGTTTGTTTGTTTTAATATTTTTTTAAAGATTTATTTAGGGGCTGGTGAGATGGCTCAGCGGGTAAGATCACTGACTGTTCTTCTGAAGGTCCTGAGTTCAAATCCCAGCAATTACATGGTGGTTCACAACCACCCATAATGAGATCTGACGCCCTCTTCTGGCACGTCTGAAGACAGCTACAGTGTATGTATAATAATAAATAAATCTCTTTTAAAAAAAGAATTATCATAAAGATATAAAAAGAATCTATTTATTATTATATGTAAGTACACTGTAGCTGTTTTCAGACACTCCAGAAGAGGGTGTCAGATCTTGTTAAGGATGGTTGTGAGCCACCATGTGGTTGCTGGGATTTGAACTCAGGACCTTTGGAAGAGTAGTCAGTGCTCACAACCGCTGAACCATCTCTCCAGGCGCCTCCCCCCATGTTCTTAAAAACAAAAACAAAACCAAAAAACTTCCCTTTACATTATTTTGTGTAGTACATAATCTATGAACAAAATTGGTATTTCAAAGTAAACCTCTATGTTGACTTTTCAAGTGAATCTCATTGCTATTTCTTACTCCTTCCGTTTCATTTTCCCTAAAAGTATGTTTTAGACTTTGTTAGCACTTAATAGAAAAATTTGTTTCATAGTCTCCTTTTCCCTTTGTAGGTCTGGATGGAGCTGTTGAGCAAGGCTTCAGTTCAGTATGTGGTAGCAGCAGCATGCCCATGGATGAGTGCTTGGCTTTGCTTAATGATGCAGCCTTCTCATTTACCTATTGATTTAAACATGTTGCTAGAAGTAAAAGCTAGAGCCAAGGTAAGTGTAGAGAAACATGAGGTATTTCTGTGTTCAGCTCATTATTACTAATACAGTAACTGTTTAAGAAACTTGTATTTATTGTTTTATTCTAATCCCGTCATTAGCATTACTTAGGAATTCTTCAGTCTCTGATAAACAGTAATTATTTTTTTACTTTTTGTAAAATTTTGCAAAAACAACTACATTTTACTGGAGTTTAATAATACTTTTGTTGTTTCCGATTAAATTTTATTGGTTTAACTATTGATTTTTCTCTAGGAAAAAACAGGTGGTAAGGTACGGCAAGGTCAAATCCAGAATAAAGAAGTGCTTCAGGAGTATATCGCAGGTGCAGACACCATCATGGAAGACCCAGCGACCAGGGATTTTGTAGTTATGAGGGCCAGGATGATGGCAGCTAAGTGAGTATTTACCAAGTGCCAAGTATAAGAGAATGAACATTCTGGCTAATGGCTTTAAAATTTAACCAGATTTCTTCATAGGTGTGTCGGTTAGTCTTCCTCTACATTGGTTATCTAAGCAAAATTAAAGCACATAAATATTTTTAAGTTTCTGAAGTTTTACAAATATAATCTTGGGTTAGAGGTATAACTCAGGATGTTTGCCTAGCAGGCACAGTTCTCTTGATTCCAGACACAACATAAACAGTGTGGCGTACACCTGGAATATCACTTGAGAGGTGAGGGCAGGGAGATCAGGGGTTCAGAGTCAACCTCAGGTACATAAAGAGTTTAGGGCCAACCTGGGGTATATTAGACCCTGTATCAAAACCAAAAACAAACCACCTCTTGTCTATTCATGAAAATAAGATGGAAGAAAAGTCATGGTTTTTATGGGCAAATGTATAGCTTTAGCAGGAGAAGTTTTGCCTCAGGTAATTTTTGCATGTGACCTTTTCCTCTCTTTTAGGTTGTTAGGAGCACTCTGTTGCTGTATTTGTGACCCAGGTGTAAATATGGTAAACCAAGAAATTAAACCAGCGGATTCCCTTGGCCAGTTACTGCTCTTCTATTTGAATTCCAAATCTGCTTTACAGAGAATTAGTGTTGCGTTAGTAATCTGTGAGTGGGCTGCTTTACAAAAGGTAAGGTATATTCTTAATAAAGGCAAATTTATTAAAACCAATTTCCATTAGCATTTAGGACTATTTATAACTTACAACACAAAAGTAAAAGCAATCTTTTATTAACAATTTAAGTTCTGGGAAAGTATTCCATATAATATCGAACATTGTTTTACATTTACTTTTAGTTTGACTTTTAGCACCACATTTATATCTAAGACTACTAAACTGTGTTCATATTTAGTATTTGTCCATCCCCTATAGTCTATTACAAAAGCTCCCTGTGTATAAAAAGAGTCATAACCTGACTGTATATATCCAGTTGGTTGTTACTATGAGGTAGCACATTTTTTAGTGCTCTGGTTTTTGTCTGTCTGTCTTTCTTTCTGTCTGTCTATAGAGGGCTTCTTTGCATAGACTTGACTGTCCTGGAACTTGATCTGTAGACCAGGCTGGCCTCGAAATCAGAAAGATCCACTTGTGTCTGCCTCCTCAGTGCTGGGATTAAAGATGTGTGCCACCGCCATCAGGCCTGTACTTTGTATTTTCGAGTTCTATTTGTATGGATAGTAACAGGGGGAGAAATTTTGGTTGCAAGGAAAAGAAATCACCACATTTAAATTCAAATCTTTGCTTCCAAATTCCCTTCTCTTTTCAACTTTAAGCTTCTCTAAGATGTACAATTTTGTGTAAGACTTGTTTCTGTAAATCAAAGAAACTTCCTGCTGGTTTTGTTTATTCCATTGACTAGAATTCTGGAAATTTAACTGTCTGCACTTGCTGTGAGAGTTGCTTGTTACTGCCTCTTAGCAGTTTGTCAAAGCGATGTCTAAAAGTAATTGAACCATGCTTTATTGCAATTGAGACCCCGCTTTGCCTCTGGAAAGAAGCAAAGCTTGTCTGTTTTGTTGTCAGGACACCATGTGCTGGAGAGGCAGTGATGCTGTGTTTTTGTGCCTCTCAGACTCAGCAGCAAGTGTTGACAGTTCGGTTTCTGGACCCTCACAGAGCTTCTCTGGATTTACTCTGTGAAGCCCAGGCTGATCACCCAGATCCCACAGAACCCCTCATGGCTCACCACTGAGGCCATTGCCCCTGTTGTTGGGGCAGGCAACAACCAGAGAGAGTGGGAAGGGTTAGTTAAATTTGGGGGCAGGTAAGTAGCTTTTAAATTATATCCATTTTTACAATACAGCATGTGACGCTGTGGTTGAATTGTTAAAGATATCTAATAACAAATTTTGAACATTTTTAGTGCATGCCAGATTTTTTCTGATTGATTTTTATAGTAATATACTTTTAAATGTCTGCTGAATTTATACATACATATTTTGAGTAAATTCAGAGTATACTAAGAATAATTTGGTTGAAAATTAAATGGAATTATAGTAGTTACATGTGCATGTCCTGTAGTCATTCAAATTAAAATTTCAGAGCAGTTTTGATGTAATACTTTTCCTTTGTGTAACTAACTATTCTAGAAGATAACAGACTATAGATTCAAAATCAGTGGCAGTGTAACATTTGGTTGTCTATATCTCTACCATTATGTTTCTATATTTTCCCTAAATCTTGTTATCTATTGTATTTTAGGAGTGTAAAGCTGTTACTCTAGCTGTGCAACCGCGTTTACTTGATATCCTTTCAGAACATTTGTATTATGATGAAATTGCTGTTCCGTTCACACGTATGCAAAATGAATGTAAACAGTTCATATCATCATTAGCTGATGCACATATTGAAGTTGGTAATAGAGTAAACAACAATGTTTTAACAATAGATCAAGCTAACGACCTGGTGAGTAAAGAAGTAACTTTCTTAATTCTAGAGCATGAAATAAAGATTAGAAATTGGCCATGTGCCACTACAGAAGCATACTAATATCTTTGGAATGTATTCTGCAGCTCTGCTTTTTTAGAAATGTTATTTCCTTATACTGAGTTTCTTGAAATTAGAGAACAGAAAACCAGTTAATACATCTTACTGGAAAACTTGTGAAGTTTTGTCACTTCTCAGTGTATCCTCAGATTGCAGAAAATAGGAAGAGCTGCTTTAGTTTCCTGGGTATTTCTCTTCTTGGTGTAAGGTGAAAAGATTCACTAGAAGCCAAAGAGTAAAGCAGTTCTATGGCCTCAGGCCCTTGTCTCTATCTTATGCTAGGTTGGCTTGGTTCTTGGGGGGGGGTGTCTTCCTCATCTGTAAGGTAATAAGCATTGGTTAAATGATTTTCCTCAGTTTACAATAGTTACTGAAGGCTGACATAGCATGGTCTACTTAGAATAATGTTCAAATTTTTAAGTGTAACAATGATCTCTAAGTCTTGAGCATAACTTCAGAAGGGCATGACAAAGAAATTTACAGTGTAACCTAGAGGGGATTTGGTTCTTTCGTTATGAGCTTATTGGCATGGTCACATACCTATAGTTTAAAGTCTTATATTTTATTTTGATAGAAATAAGATGTCATGAACTTTTGCTTGCATAATAAATACAGCATCATCCATGTTGTCTACCATGTCAGTAATTTATAGGTCTCAAATGATTAATTCTTAGCAGGATATGGTGGCAAGTACTACAATCCCAGTACTCAGGAGGCTGAAGCAGGAGGGATGATGTAGAAGCAAGCTTGTACTATTTGGTGAACAAAGAACAAATATCTGTGAAAAGTTGTGCTTTTCAATGTTTACTTACTTTTGTGGTCAATAATTATTAAATTACACCATTTTAAGAAAGCTCTCAGTAATTGTATTACCCAGTAAAGATGACTATTTTTGTTGTTGGGTTTTCTTTTTAATTGGGGGGTGGTTGAGGCAAGGTTTCTCTATATAGGCCTAGCCATCCTGGAACTCACTCTGTAAATTAGGGTGGCCTCAAGCTCAGAGATCTGCCAGCTTCTGCCTCCAGAATGCTGGGAATAAAGGCATGTGCCATCACTGCCTGGCCTATCTTTGCTAATCTTGACGTACAGTAACTTACTTATATTCAAAAGATAGAAAGAACCCAAATATTAATCAACTGATATAGATAAAATATATAGAAAGATTATATTCAAAAGGTAAATATTGTTTGACAGTATCATTACATGCTATAATATAGATGAATCCAAAGAATGTTGTTCTGTATGAGAAAATTAGCAAAAGACTTATATTGAGATTTCATTCATATGAAATAGCTAAAATAACCCTATTTGTAGCTGGGTGGTGGTGGTGCACACCTGTAATTCCAGTACTTGGGAGGCTGAGGCAGGTGGTTCTCTTGAGTTCCAGGTAAGCCTGGTTTTGTGTGTGTGTGTGTGTGTGTGTGTGTGTGTGTGTGTGAATGTATGTGTATGTATATATGTGTATATGTATGTGCATATATGCATGTATGTGCATATACCTCTGTGTGTGTGTGTAGATATCTATAAGTAGGTATGTACGTGCATGTATATATGTGTATGTATGTGCATATACCTCTGTGTGTGTGTGTGTGTGTGTGTGTGTGTGTATGTATGTATGTATGTATGTAGAAGGGAAATAGGTTTAATAGGACCAGGGAAATGAGTGATTGCTAATGGCTATGAGTCATTTTTGGAAGATTTATGTTTGTTGTTTTTTTTTGTTGTTGTTTTTTGTTTGTTTAGTTTTTTTGTTTTTTGTTTTTTGTTTTTCGAGACAGGGTTTCTCTGTGTAGCCCTGGCTGTCCTGGAACTCACTCTGTAGACCAGGCTGGCCTCGAACTCAGAAATCCGCCTGCCTCTGCCTCCCGAGTGCTGGGATTAAAGGCGTGCGCCACTATGCCTGGCTTTTTGGGGAGATTTATGAAGTCTTTCTCATTGTTGAGAGCCATAATTCTTAATATACTGAAAATCTCTGAATTATGTACTTCCAATGAGTTAGTTTGTAGTGCAGGAATTTAGTTTTTAATAAAGTTAGTCTTTTTTAATGAAGCCTGTACAGTACCTTCTTACAGTACTGTCGGGCCCGAGAGAGTGAGTTCTGCACTCTGGTTTGTGTATGTGTGGGGCTGTGTGTATATCTGTGGGTGGGTTTGTATGTTTCTTTTGGCTTTTATCTTTTTTTTTTTTTAAAGATTTATTTATTATATGTGAGTACACTGTAGCTGTCTTCAGACACACCAGAGGGCATCAGATCCCATTACAGATGGTTGTGAGCCACCATGTGGTTGCTGGGATTTGAACTCAGGACCATTGGAAGAGCAATCAATGCTCTTAACCACTGAGCCGTCTCTCCAGCCCTTGGCTTTTATCTTTACTTGTTTGTTTGTTTGGTTTCATAAGAAAGGATTTCTCTGTATAGTCTTGGCTGTCCTGGTACTCACTCTGTAGTCCAAGCTGCTTCTGTGTGTGTTTGTGAAGTAGAGAAGTAGTTTGGATTTTGATATTCCTCAAATTAACAATTTGTATTTGTTTGTAGCTTTCATGTTTTACCAGTTAGGTGAAATATGGTATTTAATGGTAATTTTATTTCTCTTAAGAGACTGTTGTGTCTTTTCTTAAAAAGTATGTAATGTTACTGTTAAGAAAGACTAAGCTACACTTTTAGTTGGGCTATTTTAGACATTTATTTAGCTTACTAAATATTAAAACAATACTTGATACTGTGAGACTTTTACAAGTGAAACAGAAAAATGCCATTTAGGACTTTAGAGTATCTGGGATTATTGTAATTAATGATTTTACATTTCTTTTTTGTTTGTGTGTTTTGTTTTTTTCTAACTAGGTAACCACTGTTTTTAATGAAGTCACATCAACTTTTGATGTAAATCCTCAAGTGTTACAGCAGTTAGATAGTAAACGGCATCAGGTCCAAATGACAGTTGCAGAGACGAACCAGGAGTGGCAAGTGTTACAGCTGAGAGTACATACATTTGCTGCGTGTGCTATTGTGAGCTTGCAGCAGCTTCCGGAGAAACTAAACCCTCTCATAAAACCATTAATGGAAACGATTAAAAAAGAAGAGAATACGCTAGTGCAGAGCTATGCTGCTCAGTACATAGCTAAGCTTCTTCAGCAGTGTACAACAAGGACACCATGTCCTAATTCAAAAGTTATTAAGAACCTCTGTAGCTCTCTTTGTGTGGACCCATACCTCACTCCCTGTGTTACATGTCCAGTACCAACACAAAGTGGCCAGGAAAATGCTAAAGGTATATGTCTAAACCTTTACTTGCATAGAGAAGGAATTGACCATTTAAATTTAGTTTCATTGGATTATAGATATAATTTAAGCACAAATCTGGATCCTTTTAGAGCTATCTCTCCATTTCTTATTCTGTATGAAACTTAGCTTGATTATAACAAAATTGTATCAGTTTGTGTATTTGCTAGTCAGCCCTCATATATGCAAATGAGCCATCTATATAAGAAGTGAAAGTGTTGGCTGAAGTCTGTGTTCAGCCTTCCTTAACCTTGAAAGTCATTGCGTGGCTTATTAACTAGGCTAGAAAAACTAGCTTATCAAACATTAATAATTTGTTTCATTAATTTATTGCCATGTAATGATGTGAATCATCTATTTGATAAATAATACCAAATAAACAAATTTCCTATTTTTTATTCTTTTTTTTTTTTTCTTTTTTAAACTGTACTTTTTTTTTTTAAAGATTTATTTATTTATTATATGTAAGTACACTGTAGTTGTCTTCAGACACTCCAGAAGAGGGCGTCAGATCTTGTTATGGATGGTTATGAGCCACCATGTGGTTGCTGGGATTTGAACTCCAGACCTTCGGAAGAGCAGTCGGGTGCTCTTACCCACTGAGCCATCTCACCAGCCCCCCCTATTTTTTATTCTTAACCTCTAAGCCATCTCTCCAGCCCCAAATTTCCTATTTTTATGTAGAAAACTTATATGGAAAACAACTCTTTCATTTAGATGATCTCAGAGATAAAAATAGCATTGGTGTAGCCACATAACTAAGTCCTATATGATTTTTAAATTAGGATTTTAGAAAGCCCAAATTATTTGAAATGTATTTGAAATGTAATAGACTTACAACTTTCAAAAACAAATGAGAAGAAAGTTCCTTGTATAATATTAACTAAAGTGTAGTAGGGTCATCATCTTCCTATGCAGTGGTGAGTGTTTTTCTGAATTCATCATAATTACAAATATTTATTATTTTTAATGTTTATTCTTGGGCGCTATCATTGCAAGTGCTATTTTTCATTGTTTTTTACTCCATAACTTTCATTGTATTTAAGTCTTAAATAGACAATTTGATTATCATGTCATTGTATAACACAACATCATCCTCTATAAAAACTGAGGTCTCACTGAGTTTATAATAACATTATGTCTCTTTAGGAGCAGGAAGCTTTTGCTCACTTATATTTTGATTAAATGGCTTTTTTCCTTACTAGGATCCAACTCAGAAAAGGATGGAATGCACCATACTGTCACCAAGCACAGGGGTATCATTACACTCTATAGGCATCAGAAAGCGGCGTTTGCTATCACCAGCAGGCGAGGTCCTATTCCGAAAGCAGTCAAAGCTCAGATAGCAGATCTACCTGCAGGAAGTAGTGGGACTATCCTGGTTGAACTTGATGAGGTAAGTAGTCCCTGTCCCTTTCCCCTTCTTCCCCCGTGAGTGCTTTTGTTCTTAAATATTTGGTTTCTAGATTCAGAACTAAGTTGTTGTTAGTTACTACTTGGACTGAGGTAGTAGGCTTACAAGTTTGAGGCCAGACTGGGAGGGAGGTAGGAAGGAGGACCAGATTAATGTACAAGAGTGCAGAGAGTATTTCAGGACAAGCCTTTGCCCTAAGACATAGCCATAGCTCTTACAGTAGCATATTACTAGTGGGATAGCTATTCCTGTTCTTTTGATTGTAAGACATGGGCACTTACCTGGGCTCCATAGTAAACTGTTGGTGCTAAAATAGGTGTGGTTTTGTAAAATATGGGTCATGGGTAAGTTTTTCATGGTTGCATCTTTGGGGTTGCTGTTTTTTGGGGGCAGAGAACATTTTAAAAATGTCACTGGTGACTTTCTAGAAATAGCATATGTCCATCTATTATTTTATTTCTGTGTTAGACCAAAGAAATCTTGTTAGGAGTTTTAGGCCTGTGTGGAATTTATTATTGGAAAATGTTTGCAGTGTTCATAAATATATCCAGTAATTGTTTTATGTATTAACAGAAGCACTGTCAATTTTTAGATGGTGACTTTAAAATACTTTTGATTAAAACTGTAATGTATTACAATTTTTTTAATATTCTTTCAAAATTGGATTTTAGGGTCAGAAGCCTTACCTGGTACAACGGAGAGGAGCTGAATTTGCCTTAACAACTATAGTGAAGCATTTTGGTGCTGAAATGGCAATGAAGTTGCCACATCTTTGGGATGCTATGGTTGGCCCATTGAAGTCTATGATTGACCTAAATAATTTTGGTATGCATTCAATTTAAATCAGTTCAGGGTTTTTAGTGTGTATCTCATACCCTTTTCAAAGAAAGCTGCTTATCTCTTTTTATTCTAGACTAGCATGTGAGCTTTAAAATGGCTGGTAATTTTCATGTTATTCTGTATGCGTTCCCCCTATTCTCTGTATATTTAAAAATAGATTTTGAAATGCATTATTATTTTAAATCTCTTCAGTTGCTTTAAGTACAGTATTTGAATACTTAAAGTCATACCATTTTCAATACAAAAAGCTTTGTGAGATTTGTATATTAGCTGAGGGGGTACTAATTTTTTTTTGTGGACTCTAGGTTCTAAAAATTAGTTACAAAGTGATAGGACTTTTATTTGAATAGATGGAAAGTCCCTCCTGGAAAGAGGTGATGTTCCTGCTCAAGAATTAGTGAATTCCCTGCAAGTGTTTGAAATAGCAGCAGCTTCGATGGACTCTGCACTTCATCCCTTGGTAATTAATATGTGTTGTGCTTTTTCAGTTAAAGTAAATTGTCTTCTTGAATAATTTTAATACTTGAAATATACAATTTATATTGTTATAAATGGCATTTTAAAAAATATGGTATAACTAGATTTTCCCTTATGAGACTTGTGAATTGGGTGCAGGAATGAAAACCCAAGTAGAAATTTAAGGAGCATCGTGGAAAGAGTTCTGAAGCAAAGGAGAAAGAAAAGTGTAGGCTGTTTAGATCAATAATAGGTAGAACTCCACACAAGGAGGAGCTCAGGCAGCAGGACATGTCTTCAGGATAAGCAGAGGTAGAGGAAATCACCTGCTAAGGTGGAACTGGTCTGTGGCCAGGGAGACACTAATGTATGGCTTTAGTTTTTGGGTCGGCTTTTACTATTATACTTCTAAAAAGAGTTTTCATACAGGGAAAAGGAAAAGTAGAAGATTATTTGGTTTTAATTAAAAAAAAAAATCTATCTACATTAGAGATGCTCTTTGCCATTTATTGTATTGCAGTTTTATCTTTTCTCTGTAATTGCATAACATTAAAATAAGAATCATAAAATTCAATCTAGGAGATAGTGGTTAGGAATAAAACTATGTATGTTGGGCCGGGCGTGGTGGCGCATGCCTTTAATCCCAGCGCTCGGGAGGCAGAGGCAGAGGCAGGTGGATTTCTGAGTTCGAGGCCAGCCTGGTCTACAGAGTGAGTTCCAGGACAGCCAGGGCTACACAGAGAAACCCTATCTCAAAAAAAACAACAACAACAAAAAACAAAAACAAAAAAAAACTATGTATGTTTACTTCTTAAGAATTTCTGATAAGCTGTAGCAGCCTGTGTCTGTTTCCCAGTTTCTTAGAAGACAAGGTAGAAAAGGTAGGAGGATTGCGTCTGTATGGTAGTTTGAGGCCAGCCTGGACAACAGCAAGTCCTCTTCTCAAAGAAAACTTTCCCATCTTCTGTGTTGTTGTTGTTATTGTTGTTTAGTTTTGTTTTTTTCTGAGACAGGGTTTCTCTGTGTAGCCCTGGCTGATCTGGAACTCACTCTGTAGACCAGGCTGGTCTTGAACTCAGAAATCCGCCTGCCTCTGCCTCCTGAGTGCTGGGATTAAAGGCGTGCGCCACCACTGCATGGCTTTTATTAGTAGTAAAGAAAGAACTCTGTCTTTATCCCCCTCTATTCAGCTGAAGTGTGAGGCTGGCCTTCACTGTTGAATAAGTGTTTGACTATTGGTAGCCTTGATGTACTATGCAAGGGACATTTAGCAGTGAACACTGTTGCAATCATAATGCTGTGGTAAGCCAGAACTTGGAAATACCTACCAAAAACCAAAGTACTGAGAATAAAATCAGGAACACTGAACTTTTTAAGTATTCCCTAGTAGGTAATGTAATTTTTTTCAATTATTTTTAGCTGGTACAGCACTTGCCTCATCTTTACATGTGCCTTCAGTACCCCAGCACTGCAGTGAGGCACATGGCTGCTCGTTGCATAGGTGTCATGAGTAAAATAGCTACCATGGAAACAATGAATATTTTTTTGGAGAAGGTACTTCCTTGGTTGGGAGCAATTGATGACAATGTCAAGCAAGAAGGTGCAATTGAAGCACTTGCCTGTATCCTTTATTTTGCCAAATCTGAACCTTTTTATTTATTTAAGAATAATTCAGCTTACTCACTTTAAAATGCACATAATCTGCTTTACTCCAAATGATAACTTTGTATATTTTATTTTGAAGTATTTTACATTTCAGTATGAATTAATTATGGTTATATTTTATTTTGTATTTTATATTTATATCTAAGAAGTTTAAAGAATTGCTTAAAATAGGTAACTTTTCAACCTGCAAAAGTACTTTTATATAATTTTAAACTGATCTGTTTATCTTCTTTAATGTTTCCTTAGTATTAATTAAATACTTGGTGGGCTATATTTACCTTAAATGTATGTTTTCAAACTTTGTTCATTTTTTTCCAGGGGAAAATTAATGAAATAAGTAAGATAATTAAGCTCTAGTTTCTCTTCAGATCATGTAAACTTCTGCCTTTTACTGAAATATAGCAAATCTAGAAATGTGCTACCATCTCTTTTAAAGGACATTGTGGCCATTGTTTAATTTTGAGTGTGAATCACATGAGTCAAAGCCAAAAGGTGGATAAGGTCAGGTCAGTAGAGAACGCTGGTTCTCCGGTTCAGAGTCTTCACAGCGGCGGAGGTTAGGGTTACTATATCCAGATGATGATTTTCATGCTCCTGGTTGGAAATTGAGAATTAATCTTTGTGTGATACACAAAGATTTGAGTTGTCCCATGGAACCTGACACCCTCTTCTGACTTTCTCTGGCACAAGGCATGCAAATAAAATACCCAAACAATAAGATTTTTTAAAATTAAAAAATACACACACACACACACACACACACACACACAGAGGTTTGTGTGTATACCTATTGCATGCCTAGTACCCATGGAGACATCAGATCCCCTGGGACAGGAGTTCCAGGTGGTTGTGAGCTATTTTGTGGGTTCTGGGTATCAAATCCGGGTCCCTTGGATTGGTCCCACTTTGCCATCTCTTCATCCCCAGCTTTGTTTTGCTTTTGTTTTTTCAAGGCAGGGTTTCACTGTGTAGTCCTGGAACTCATTGTATAGACCAGGCTGGTCTTGAGTTCAGAGATGTACCTGTCTCTGCCTCCTGAGTGCTGGGATCAGAGATTTTGCCTGACTTTTGATTTTATATTTTTAATTGTGATATTTACATAATGCTTTTAAAGGAGTTCCAACATGCTAGGATTGTTAACAGAAATCATTACATTGAGCCTGGCAGGATGTTGCCCATCTGTAATCCTAGCACTCGAGGTAGGATCAGAAGAACCAACAGTTAAAGGCCGGGCTGGAGAGATGGCTCAGCGGTTAAGAGTACTGACTGCTCTTCCAGAGGTCCTGAGTTCAATTCCCAGCAACCACATGGTGGCTCACAACCATCTGTAATGAGATCTGATGCCCTCTTCTGGTGCATCTGAAGCCAGCTACAGTGTACTCATATACATACAATAAATAAATATTTCTTTAAAAAAAAAAAAAAAAAGAGTTAAAGGCCATTCCAGACTTCTATGATAACATGTCTCAGAAAATAATAGAAAATAGGGCTGGAGAGATGGCTCAGCGGTTAAGAGCACTGACTGCTCTTCCAAAGGTTCTGAATTCAAATCCCAGCAACTCCATGGTGACTCACAACCATCTGTAATGGGATCTTGTGCCCTCTTCTGGTCTGCCTGAAGACAGCTATAGTGTAATTACATATAACAATAAATAAAATTTTAAAACAGAAAGAAAGAAAAGGAAAGAATAGAAAATAAAGTGCTCAGGATATGTAATATACATGTGTGAAAATGTCAAGAAAAAGACTTTTTAAAATGTTGAAGTTGCAATCTTTGTATATTAGTACCTGAAGATGTGTACCAGGGAACTATTTTAAAATTTCCTTGATGACTTACTCAGGTGTTATGGAACAACTGGATGTCGGCATTGTTCCGTATATTGTCCTTTTAGTTGTTCCTGTATTGGGAAGGATGAGTGATCAGACAGACAGTGTGAGATTCATGGCTACTCAGTGCTTTGCAACACTAATTAGACTGATGCCACTTGAGGTAAGTGGGAGAGATTGGTATTTGTGAGTTTCGCGTTTTGTATAACCTCAGAGTAGTAACTTTTTATTTTTAAAGATTTATTGTGTGTGCGTGGGGGGGGCGGGGGCTGTATGTGCCTGTGATGGAGGTCAGAGGGCTGAACTTGGGTCCGGTCCCATCATGAGACCTCAGGCTGATGTTCTGTGGTGTGTTCCGACCACAAGCACAACCCTGCTTTGTTAGTGTAGTTTTTAGGTCTCCATGGGTAAAATTTTTTTTAAAATAATAATAATTGTATGATGATCCAAAGTTAATAATTGTAAATATTTTGAATTTAATTTTTTTTATGGTACTGGGGATTGAACATGATCCTTGTACATGGTAGGTAGTGTTCTACCAATTCCCTCCACCCCTTAGCTCACAAATAGCTACCTCAAGAGTAAGATTGGCTAAGGAGATGACTAAGTGGGAAGAGTACTTGCTGCACAAGTGTGAGGACCTGAGTTTGAGTTCCCACCACTCATATAACAAACTAGGTGTGGCCGGTCACTGCCTGTCACTCTTGACTCTAAGGGACAGGGACCTGAGGATCACTCGGCTTGCTGGCTGTCATTCTGGCTCTGGTTCAGGTTCGGTAGAGACTGAAGGGATGATGTTAGAGCATGGCAGAGCAGGACACCTGCTATCTTCCTTTAGTCTTTGTGCAGGCATAAATACACACAGTCTATCAAATCAGTATTGATCCCTGAGGCTAGATATGGTCAGGCATGTCTACGAGCGTCACAGTATGGCAAAGAATTTAATGGAATACTGATGTGTTTAAATTATTTAAGGGGGGGGGAAGAAGCTAGTTTAGCAAACAGTTAACAGGTACCCCCCCCCAATATATTGTATTTTGAAAAGGTCAGAAGTACTTCATATATATTTCACATTTGTCTCATGCTCAAGGGTGAGATTTAATGGCTCTTCCCATTTTCACCAGCCCAGCAAGGGCCTTCCTAGATTAAGTAAGCTATCTGGTGAGTTAGAAATGTCACTAGGGCTTTTGGTGCTCTTGCTTAGACTCTTTCTCAGGCTCAAGCAGTTTTGCACTAAATTGTACAGATGTTATCAAAATGAAGACAGTGCACAATTCCTTCTTTGTTATAAAACAGAAAATTTGGGGAGATTTATTAGAACTTTAATGTACCATATTTTGAGATTCAATATCTGAAGACTTCAGAACACTGAAACTGATAGTAATTAATAACATAGAATGTAAAGTAGGCTTCATATCTTTGTTTCTTTGTTAATACTGTTGCATATAAAGCCCTAACTATGTTTTCTTTGTCTAATTCTTTAAGCTCTTTTAATATCTTTTAAAATCTTTAGATTTATTTACCATCAAGTCTTCATACTATTTTTAATTATGTTTTTCCGCATGTATGTTTGCCTTTGTAAAAACTGAAATTATTTTGATAACGTTTCAGGATGGAAAATTTTAGTAACTGGCATGGACTGTCTAGTGAAATCCAGGCCTTTCAGACAACCTTCTCTTCCCTTACCCCACCCCCACACATAGAACATTAGTTAATACTTCTTGAGAGAGGTTCTCACATAGCTGACCTCAAATTCTCTGTGTAACGGAGCAGGAACGTGAACCCCTTCAACCGCTGAATGCTGTGATTACACAGGTGTAGTTTTATGCAGTGCTGGCATTGAACTCGGCTTTTTGCATGTTTGTCAAGCACTTAACAAATGTGCTATATATTACTCTCAAGTCTAATTCTAATACATCTTAAAACCTATTTTAGGCAGGGATTCCAGACCCTCCAAACATGTCAGAAGAGTTAATCCAGTTGAAAGCAAAAGAGCGACACTTTTTAGAGCAATTGTTAGATGGGAAGAAGTTAGAAAATTACAAGATCCCAGTGCCAATCAATGCTGAACTCAGGAAATATCAGCAGGTAAGTGTGTAAATGTGAAATCACTTTTTCTATTTGATTCAGTAAAGTCTTAGGTTTAGTGTCCGATTTTAATTTATCTAGGTTCGTACAAATACGTTTTACAAAAATATGCTCTGCTTACATTTACATAGATTTCCTTTTTCTACCCAACTTTCTAGGATGGTGTGAACTGGTTAGCCTTTCTCAATAAGTATAAGCTTCATGGAATTCTGTGTGATGACATGGGCTTAGGAAAAACATTACAGTCCATCTGCATCCTAGCGGGAGATCATTGTCAGAGGTAATAAAAACAATTCCAGAATAAAGGTTCTAAATCCTGACCAATGGAAACAAATTGCTTACTTGTTTTTTTTCTTTTGTAAAGGGCCCAGGAATATGCAAGATCAAAATTGGCAGAATGTATGCCACTTCCTTCCTTGGTGGTTTGTCCACCAACATTAACGGGTCATTGGGTAGATGAAGTAGGTAAATTTTGCTCCAAAGAATATCTCAATCCATTGCATTATACTGGCCCTCCCACTGAAAGGATAAGGTAAGAGCCGTGCAACAAAATGGTTCATAGTTTAAGTGTTTTGGAAACACAAACTTTATTAAAAGTGAACTGTAGTTAGCTCTATAATTAGACTATAGAGACCTAGCTAGCTTAAGGAAATGGTAAGAAGGTAACAGTGAAGCTCACCAGAATGAAGGACTTGAACCACTCTCCCACCCGTGTCCATATCCACCCTGGGTGCTCTCTTGAGGACCTTGGGGCCTCAGCACCTCTCTTTTCTTTTATTCCATTCTTTACATATTTTCTGTTTCCTTTTCTTCTCCTTTGCTTTCTTTCTATGTACTTTGGTTCATACTGGCTGTTGTAGATATACTACTGTCATGGCCACAGTGTGTACTCAGGATCACCCCCTCAGGTACTGGTTCTCAATCTGTGGGTCACGATCTCTTTGTAGTTGAATATCAGATATGTACATTATGATTTATAACAGTAGTAAAATTACAGTTATGAAGTAGCAATGAAATAATTTTATGGTTGAAGTCACCACAACCTTAGGAACTGTATTATAGGGTCACAGCATCAGGAAGGTTGAAAATTACTACGCTAAGATCCACAGTTTGAAGCCGGGCGTGGTGGNAGTGAGTTCCAGGACAGCCAGGGCTACACAGAGAAACCCTGTCTCAAGAAAAACCAAAGGAAAAAAAAAGAAAGAAAGAAAGAAAGAAAGAAAGAAAGAAAGAAAGAAAGAAAGAAAGAAAAGAAAAAAAAAAAAAAAAAAAAAAAAAAAAAGATCCACTGTTTGGAGATCAGCATAGGGCTTGAGTGAAGCTCACTTGAGTTTGTTAAGTGGACAGTGAGGATTTGAATGTAAGTACTTCAAATGTTTGTACTTGCAATTCCTGTAGCGTCCGTTAGTATTCGTGCATCTGCACATGATAGGAATTCTGCTTGTTAGCTACCTAACAGGGAATCAGTTCACTCCCTTGAGATTTTTAAGGGTGGGTTATTGCTTTAGAAGCAACTAGAGGACTCTTTCTTGTTTTTCTTTCCCAAATGTAGTTTGTTGAGTTGATCTTTACTTTACTTTATTCTAGAGTTGGTAAATGACCTTGGGTAGTCGCTGACCGTATTCTCCACTACCATACTAAGTAGTTCTTTACTCTCATCAGAGATCTCAGTCCTGGCCATGACAGACTGGCTGTTTAATCATGTTCAGAAGATAAAATCTTGTGAATAGGTCAACCTGGTTCTGATGCTTCATCTTCATCTTTTTATTCATTATGGGGGTCTAGGATTGATAAGACCATTTAGCCTGAATGGTAAATGAATGAATGTGCCCCAAAAGAAGAGATATTGACAAAGCTCTTGCTAAATTTTGAGTTAGGTACTCATCTTTTTTTCTGAGTCACATATCAGATCTGCATCATAAAGTATGTGGTAGCATTCTTGATTACAGAATAAACACAGTGCTCAGTAGCCTGATTGGAACACTTTACAGATTTACACTATAATAGCTGCAGTTACACCATTGAAATTGTATTAAGAAGAGTGTGGTGGCTCACACCTTTACCCTTTAATCCCAGCTTGGGAGGCAGAGGCAGGCTGATCTCTGAGTTCAAGGCCAGCCTGGTCTACAAAGTGAGTTCCAGGACAGCAAGGGCTACACAGAGAAACCCTGTCTGAAAAAAGCCAACCAGACCAAATCAAAAAAAAAAGGAAAATAAAATGGCATTAAGAAATTAATAATTCCCGTTTTCTTTCCTTATTTTCTTTAAAGGTTGCAACATCAAGTTAAAAGGCACAATCTGATAGTAGCCTCATATGATGTTGTGAGGAATGACATAGACTTTTTTCGGTAAGAATTCAAATTTATTTTAGAAAAATTTAGTATTGATAGGTGGTAGATAGGGAGGATAGGATAATGTGGGTACTGAGTATGAACAGTATACTTGACATACATGTATGAAAATGTCAGCTAAACTGTCACTTTTTACAGTGGATGCATGCTATTTTGATTTTTAAAGCTTAGTTGGGAGAAAGCACAAAAGAGATTTTCAGGCTGGTGGAACATGATGTTTTGCTCTGGATTGTGGCTATGTATATAATATACCTTATAGAATTCATACATTCACATCAGAATTGTAGCTTTGTCTTCATGTATTCTCTATTTCCATGAAATACTTCTAGCAAGAAAAACGAAAAAGAAAAATTGATATTGAAGTCGAGAATACTTAATTTTTCAGCTTCTACGATTGTTCCTATAATGTCTGATATGTAGGAAAAGATGGATAACATTTATTTATTTATTTTTCCTTAGAAATATTAAATTTAACTACTGTATTCTTGATGAAGGCCATGTCATAAAAAATGGAAAAACCAAGTTGTCCAAAGCAGTAAAACAGCTGACTGCTAATTATAGGGTTATTCTTTCTGGAACACCAATCCAGGTAATTGTTTACAGTTCTTCCGATTTTAAAACAGAAATAATAAACTTGCCAGGTTGCATAGCATTTAGAAGTAAATTACGGAGTCTTTTAGTTTATAAAGATGATAAAAGTAGTTAAATTGTTTTTGTGAAGGCTCCTTTGGTATGTGGCAGGAGCATGCAGGTTTGACTTTTGTCTGTTTTTATTTTGAGACAGGGTCTTACTATGTAGCCCTAGCTGGTCTGAAATCCTAGCTGGTTTTAAATTCATTGTAATACCCCTGCCTCTGCTTCCTGAATGCAGGGATTACACATATACATGATCACACCTGGCCTTTCATAAGTAGTCTTTTTTTTTTTTTCCTTCTTCTTGGTTTTTGAGATGGGGTCTTTTTATGTAGCCCTGGTTGTCCTAGAACTAGCTCTGTAGATAATGCTGGCCTCAGATTCACAGAGATCTACCTGCATATGCCTCCCAAGTGTTGGGATTAAAGGCGTGCATCACCACTGCCTGGCCATAATTAATCAGATTATTAGATTAATTAGATTTATATATTTTTAATTTTATGTGTATGAGTGTTTTGCCTGTGTACTGTGTATAAGGAGATCACAGAGACCAGAAGAGAGTGTTACATTCCATGGTACTGGAGTTATAAATTGTTGTCACTATGTTGGGAACTGAATCTGGGTCCTCTATAAGAGCAGCAACTCTTTCTTAACTCCTTTCAAGGTGTCCCATCTCCTTTGCCATTATATAGTTGAGACTAGCCCAGAACTCACTATAGATCAAGCTCACAGGTCTGCTTGCCTCTTAAATAGGTCAAGTTTTATTAAAGGTCATACTTACATTCTAATTTTTAGGTTAATTAAATAACTCTTGTTTGATGTTTAAAACAGATTTGATCCTACCCTGACCATTCTACTTCTGTAGTTACCTAGAAATCTGATTTAGCAGTGAAAATAGAACCATCTTAGAAATAAATATCACACAGTAGAGGTGTGAAAATTTCAGCAAATGTTCATATCTTGCCTGGATAGCCAGCCACCTTTTTGGTAGGAAGATTACCTTATTCTCCAATTAGTGGAACCATATTTTCTAGCTCTAAAAATGAAAATTTGTTTTCAAGGCAGGATTTTTCTGTGTAGTAGTATAACTGTTCTCAAATTAGTTTCATCTACCTCGGCTTCCCACGTGCTGAGGTACAGGAGCAAGCCACATGTATGTGGTGGCACAGCCCTTTGACCCCAGCACTCTTGAGGCAGGGGCAGGCAGGTCTTTGTAAGTTTGAGGCCAGCCTGATCTACACAGGTAGTTCCATAACAGCCAGGGCTGTAAAGAAACTCTATCTTAATAAAAATAAAAAGTAAGAAAAAGGGAGTTCTGAGGCTTACAGTTATAGCTAGTTTAGTAAGCATTGCATATTTTAATAATCATTAAGTTTTCTTTTATAGATTTTTCTAAACTTACTAGAAGTTCTGTGGGCTGTGTGTGTCTGTAAGAATGTGTGTTATTTTGTTTTGTTAGGGATCAATCCCAGGGCTGCAACAATTTCAAGCAAGTGTTAAATTCTGAGTTAAACCCCTAGCCCAAAGTTGGTTTTGGTATGTGTCTATTTTAAAGTGCACTAAAAGGGGATGGGAGAGACTTAGATTTAATTACTATTACTATATTACTACTACTACTACTACTACTACTACTACTATTATTATTATTATTATTATTCAAGATAGAGTTTTCTCTGTGTATCCCTGGATGTCCTGGAGTTCACTATGTTAACCAGGTAGACCTTGAATTTAGAGATCCACCTGCCTCTGCCTCCCAAGTGCTGGGATTAAAGGTGCATGCCCTATTTAAGTACTTGTATTTGATTGAGACATCAGAAGGTTTGAGGATTTGTCCAGTTAAAAAGCCATCTTTTTTCTTCCTCCACTTTAGTTTTGAAGCGGTCAGGTGGGTCTCTGCTCTGCAGAGCTTTAGTGGGATTAGAAGAGTGTCCATGTTAGAGAGCAGCTGAGTGTGCTGAGCCAGAGCCTGCGCTGCTGAGGTTTCTGAAGAAGAAAAAAGTTAGGATCCAGATCTACTAGGAAATGATACTTTCCAAAATGAAGAAAAGATAATTGATGATTCTTTTTCTGTTCAGAACAATGTTTTGGAGTTGTGGTCATTATTTGATTTCCTTATGCCTGGATTTTTGGGTACTGAACGCCAGTTTGCTGCTCGATATGGCAAACCTATATTAGCGAGTAGGGATGCACGAAGCTCTAGTCGAGAACAAGAAGCAGGTAAGGAAGAAGTACATTACATCCTCATGGTCAGGAGTATGATGCATCACAGGCATTCAAAACTTTGTTCTCCTTGTTGACAGGTGTTCTTGCAATGGACGCACTGCACCGTCAAGTCCTGCCGTTCCTTCTCAGAAGAATGAAAGAAGATGTTTTGCAGGATCTTCCACCTAAAATTATTCAAGACTATTACTGTACTCTTAGCCCTCTCCAGGTTAGGAATGTGGTCATTGTAGTTGTTGATAGAATGCTAATAACAGGACAGCCTTTTTTCAGATGCCCATCATAGTTAAGTTCTCCAGTTTATTTGGTTACTTTCTGGACATATTCCTTAAATATTGATGTGAATGGTAAAGAATAAACAAGAGCTACATCTCACTCTAGTGGAGGAGTCTAGAGCCTTTCCCTCCAAAGGGACAGCATACTTTCTCTAAAGATAGTGATCTGTGTTCTGTAGATTAAAATAGAGACCAATGTTCTTCTCCCCTCCAAGTGTAAGGGTGTAATCCTTTGGAATCTGGCCCTAAACTACCAAGTAACGCCCACTCCCCTCCCCCCCACCTACTCATTAAGATATTTCACTTAAAGAAAGCACTATGACTTCTCGTGGGCTGTTTTTGAGTGAAATAAAACTTACTTGAGGGGTTGATGAAATGGCTCAGTGGTTCAGAGCACCGATTGCTTTACCAGAGGTCATGAGTTCAAATCCAGGAGCCACTTGGTGGCTCACATCTATCCATAATGAGAAACAAAGAACCGGAGCAAGAGGGGAAAAAGAAAAAGAAAAAAAAAAAAAGCTCATCTGTTAAAAAGACTTACTTGAACACAAGTCATAGAGGAGGCGATAGTTGATCTGTATTGGAATTGAGGCTACCTGACTGATGGACAGGTGCCATAAGCAACATGAATGTGCTTACTACAGGGTGATTTACATCCCTGGCAGAGTATTTTGGGATAATGTAGGACTTTACTACACAGAGTGGTATCTGATTCCATGATATAAATAGTTTATCTTTAGAATTTTTATTTTGTATTTTCAAACCATTGGTAACTGATACTGCAAGAAACAAAAAGGGGCAGAGAGGATACCAATATTAACAAAATCCCTTATTATGGCCAAAATCTGCTTGTGAGTAGTATTGTGTCATCTTTAAGACAGCATTATAGATGTTACATACTCCCTGATTTTGAAAATACAGCAAAAGTGAGAAAAAGTAAGCAACTTGCCTAATAACACTATTTGAGTTAAGTATAAAATCTTGATCTTTGGGATGTTATTGTACTTGAAATATTAGTTGTATTCAATCTGTTCCAAATACATTTTAACCCATTTCTGACTTTATACGCAGAGACTGTTAGAAGAGTTTTATTGTGGGCTTTCCTTGTACTCTCTTCATTCAAACCATTTGTTAGACATTTTGCGTGGTTAGTTTATATATTTTGTCTCAGTATTGTTTGGTTTGGCAAGGTCAAACACATCAAAGACTCATAGAATTATCCCAAATCTAACCTTATCCTCTTCTGGTATATGTTAGTGTAGTGCCCGTTAGCCAGTTCTGATCTATTCACCTTGGATTTATGGGCAGGGAGCTCTGGTTCTTCTGTGCTTTAACATCTGGTCTACAGAGTGAGTTCCAGGACAGCCAGAGCTACACAGAGAGAGCCTGTCTCAGAAGAAAAAAGAAAAGAAAAGAACTTCTTGAAAGGAATGTCTTATGAGTAATGGGATATTTTTGCCCTCTGGGGAGGGAATGGTGATAATATTCTAGTGCCATAGTACTATGGTATAGGCAAACCCACAGCTAGATGTTCTGGAGGGCGAGAACTCAGAGGGACATGACATTTTGCCTTTGGTTAGCATTTATGGATTTGTATTCTGTGAGTTTGGTTCTTTCATCCTTGATAGATTTTTTTTTTTTCCTTTTGCATTATGTTAGTACAAGGTAATGCTTTAAATTAGCACTAACATTCTTGTAAAATCTAGTCTCAGAAGGGACTGAGGTTTTCGGTTTTGTTTTTTAATAGACTTGTATTAAAAATAGATTTTTCTCATTTACTTATAATGGATCTGACTCCCTTTTGTTGATAATTTATTTTCCTAAGTGAAGGAAAAATTTAGTGTTTGTGTGTGTAATACTTTGCAGATGAACTTAACACATTAATTTTTCATTTTTCTGTAAATGTAATTTTAAGGCAACTTACATACAGATGTAATGTATTATCTCTAATATCAATAATGAGGTAGTGGTGTCTTAGTTTGCTTTATTTATAAAGGCTGGTTTAATTTACTGTTTATGGTGCGCACATGCACGCGCGCGCGCACACACACGCGCACACACACACCCCTACCCCTTTTCTTAGATGTATATTAACTGTTTCCCTGGGACAATTTCACAGGTTCAGCTTTATGAAGATTTTGCTAAGTCGCGTGCCAAGTGTGATGTTGATGAGACCGTGTCTTCAGCCGTTCTTTCAGAAGAACCTGAAAAACCAAAACTTAAAGCTACAGGTCATGTATTCCAGGTAGAGGTTATAGACTACTTTTAAGAATTAAAGAATGTTCTTTAATGGGGGCTGTTTTTATATAGAAGACTAAAGTGCATATTTCTCTTTTTTCCAACACTGAAAATAACATGAAAAATATCAAAGTACCCATTTACTCTTTGCTGGTTTTGTTTGTCTGTGAGAGGCAGCCTTGTAAAGCTCAGGCTAGCTGCATGGTCACCATGTAAATGGTACATGAGCCTCTGTCCTCGAATCCCCTGTTTTTGCCTCCAGAGTTCTAGGATTACAAGCATGTGCCGCCACACCCAGCTAATGTTAATATTAGCAATGGGAAAATGCTTTTAATATCTACCTTACAGAGTGTAGCACACATTTGTGTTAAATGAAAAGAGGGCTTTAGAATGAAGGATCTTACTTTTCAGAAAGTAATGAAGTAAATGCAGTGCAGTGTGGGTGCACATCTGTGTGTGCTCATCTGTAGCTGACATTAGCTTTTTTTTTTTCCCCCTTCCCCCTTTTCTTTTTTATTTGTCAAGACAGAGTTTCTCTGTGTAGCCCTTGGCTGTCTTGGAACTTACTTTGTAGACCAGGCTGGCTTCAAATTCAGATATGTGCTTGCCCCTGCCTCCCAAGTGCTGGGATTAAAGGCATGTGCCACCCGGCTAGTATCTTGTAGATGGTTCCCCACATTGCATAATGAGGGAGGGAATCTTGTTGAGCCTCAAAGCTTGCTGTTCAGGCTTCTCTGGTCAGGGAATCCCTAGTGTCCTTCCACCATGCACTGGAATTACAGGCGTTCCCCATGTTTACTCAGATTTCTTTTTCCCTTTAATGTTCTAGGGATCTGAGTGCTGGGCCCCATGCTTATGGCAAATGGTTTATGGGCTGAGCTATCTTGCTCTGAACTGGATCTTGAACACCGAGTAGGAATTTTCTAGATAAATGGACTGGGGAGGAAAGGATACAAAATTACAGACACTTGAGCTATAAAAGCCCACTTACATAGCTGTTTTCCCCTTTAAAGGCGTTACAATATTTACGTAAGCTCTGCAACCATCCAGCACTGGTCTTAACCCCTCAGCACCCAGAATTCAAGAGCACTACTGAAAAACTGGCCATTCAGAATTCTTCTCTTCATGATATTCAACATGCCCCTAAGCTCTCAGCCTTGAAACAAGTACGTATGTCTTTCAATGATAGAATTATGTCCCTAGCATATAATATTAGAACACGTTGGTACGTATGTCTTTCAATGATAGAATAATGTCCCTAGCATATAATATTAGAACACGTTGCTTTTCCCAAAGATTATTGATGTGTTTACCATTTACTGTATTTCTAAATTTGGCTTACAATTTTTTATAGATTTAAAAAAAAAAAAAGATGTACCACTCCCACTGTGCAGCCCTGACATTACTTCACAGTCCTGTACAGCAGTCACTGTCGAGGTCGCTGAGGAGTCTGTCACCCAGAGCCATTGCCTCCTGAGCACCCACTGACCATCCTCCTCTTAAAATGCTAAACCTGCTTTCTACGACTTACCTCTTACCTCGGCTGTTTCATCTAAAGGGGGTCACTCAGTGGTGTGCTTTTGACTGGCCCTTTTAATTAATTAATTAAACAATTAAACTTTATTTATTTATTTATTTATTTAATTTATTTATTTATTGAGGCATGGTTTCGCTATGTAGCCCTGACTGGCTTGTAATTTACTGTGTAGCTCAGGTTGGCCTCAAGCTCACTGATCTGCCTGCTTCTCTCAGTATTGAGATTAAAGATATGCATCACTATACATGATCCCTTATTTAAAGAAGTAACTTCATAGCTTTTGTTTGAGACATCTGTGTCACTGCCTTGAATTAACATTAACGGAAGGGGGAAGCAAGCTGGGTGGTCAGTTTTAGCCCCAAGTACTAATGGACTGAGATAGGTTACAAATCCATAAATACATTTAATCTTTTTTTCTATAGAAATACTTGCAGTAGCTAGCATGTGTGGTAGCAAATACTTGTCTATTTCTGTTGAATGAAAGTAATGCTTTCTTCCCTAAGTTGCTGTTGGACTGCGGTTTGGGAAATGGCAGTTCTTCAGAGAGTGGCACAGAGTCTGTTGTGGCACAGCACAGAATACTGATCTTCTGTCAGCTTAAAAGCATGCTTGATATAGTAGAACATGATTTGCTCAAGCCCCACCTGCCCTCTGTCACTTACTTGAGACTAGATGGCAGCATACCTCCTGGACAGCGGCATTCCATTGTTTCCCGGTAAGTAGCTCCCTCTGCACAGCTGCCAGGTCAAGTTAGAGTCTACAGGTTATTACTCATGAAGGCCTTTGCCTCCAGTCATGTTTTCTTTGGGTAAATACCTGCAGGTGTGTTGCTGCGTGATCCAGTCCCCGTAAACTTCCTTTACCCCAGAGCTACAGAAGCACTGTGAGGGTGCTAGTGGTTCCATTAGGAAGGCATAACGCTAGGGGTCAGACTGGAAGCAAGCAGATGGGCAGCTTAGCTAACCCTCTGTCCTAGCTACTGTTTCTCTGCTAAAACCAAGCAGTAAGCCAGCTCATCTAGAAGCAAAATGCAAAGTCTGCTTGAAATACATTGATGAAATCAGCGTTCTGAGAATGCAGATTCCCAGGTTCAGTTTCAAACCTCAGATTCTCTTCTAATGCATTCTTTTAGGTAGGGTCTCCTCAGACTCAGAGCTATCAGTAAGGCTAGTCTTTATAGCCAAATTACTGCAGGCATTTCTGTCTCCACCTTCCAGGGCTTGAATTAAAGGCAGGCTGCCATGGCCATGTGGCACTCAGGTAGGTTGTGGAGATCTGAACTCCAGTACTCTTGTGTAAGTGCTTTACCCACTAAGCCATCTTCCCAGCTCTTGTTGTTTGTCTTAATGACTGCTCTGATAATCTGTGAAGTTTTAATTTTGATTTCCCTGATAGACAGTAATGTTAAATGACTTTTTTGTTCTCTTCCATGTATTTAGTGGCCCATTTTATTGATTGAGTTGTTTAGTTTGTGTTCATTGTGTATTCTACATATTAATCCTCTAAGGTTAGCAAAGATTCCCCCTCCCCCATTCTGTAAGCTGTTTCTTCATTTGATTGTGTTCCTTTGACATACAAGGGTTTGTTTTTTGTTTTGTTTCGTTTTTTTTTTAAAATTTAATTATTATTATTATTATTATTATTATTTTGGGGGGGGTTTCGAGACAGGGTTTTTCTGTGTAGCTGTCCTGGAACTCACTTTGTAGACCAGGCTGGCCTCGAACTCAGAAATCCACCTGCCTCTGCCTCCCGAGTGCCAGGATTAAAGGCGTGCGCCACCACGCCCGGCTCTAATAAAAAAAAAAGTTTTTTTTTTTTATTTTTTAATCATGTGTAATATTGTTTCTTAGTTCCTGGCATCATTTTTTGAGATATTATTTCTTGAGTGATTGGATTCCTTTTTAGGAAGTCCTTGACCTTGTCTATATCCCAAATTAGTTTCCCTAATTTTGCCTTATACTTGGGAAGTTTCAGTTCTTAGTAAAGTCTCTGATCGTTTAGGATTGTTCTTTTTATCTAGGAGGACAGGGACCTCGTGTGGAGATCAGTCTCTCAGCACTGTCAGTGAGAAGGGACTATCTTTACTCCAGTGTAGGTGTTGGGCATTTTGTTGAAGTTGAGGTTGGTACATGAGTGTATATTTGGGTCCTTTGTTACACTGCATTATTTTCAATGTCTGTGTCCTTGAAATACGCTGTTTCCTGTGGCTTAGAAACCAGCTCTAGTAACAACTCTCGATGTCTCCTTTGCTCAGGACGGCGTTGCTTACTCCAGGTCTTCTGTAGTTCATAGGAATAGGATTCTTCCCCATTTTTTGTGAAGTTATTGAAGTTGTTATGTTGTTTGAGACAAGGTTTGATTATGTAGCCATGACTGGTCTGGAACTCACACTGGCCTCAAACTCAGAGTCCTACCTGCCTCTGGCTTCTGAGTGCTGGGATTAAAGACATGTGCCACCATGCCCAGCTTGTTGAAATATTGTTTTATATTCTTATCATATTCATACCTCCCTCATTTCATACTTTCCCATTTCACTCTATCCTACTTTTTAACCCTTATTTAGTATTTATTTTTGCCCCAGTGAGTCCTGTCAGTGCTGCCTGTACACTCTTTGGTAGAGTAGTAAAGGTTGGGACGTGTACATTGAATTTGTAGGTTGCTTTTGGTAATACAGCCCTTTTCACAATTTTCTAAATTTAGTCAGAGGGCTTTTCATTTACATGTGTCTTTCAGTGTCCTTTTTCAAAATTTAAATCTTACTAGCTGGGCATGGTGGCACATGTCTTTAATCTTGGCACCTGGAAGGCAGAAGCAAATATCTCTCTATGAGTTCAACACCAGCCTAGCCACATATCAAGTTCCAGGAAAGCCAGGGTTACATAGAGAGACACTGTTTCCATATACCAACAACAAATAACTTTCTTTGTAGAGCCCTTTAATCTCCTACTTAAGGTCTTCTAAGACTGTCTGTCTGCTTTCTCAGCATGTCTGTTTCTGATTTGTAGGAATGCCTTTGAATGATTTTGAATGTAGATTTTTAATTGTTTCTTTGCTTAAAAGTTTGTGAGATCTAAGAGTTTTATGATGGAATTGTGTGTGTGTATGTGTGTGTGTGTTTTCAGTCTCTCATTGAACCTGGTTGAGGCTAGACTTGCCTCGTCAGCCAGCCCCAGGATTCACCTATTTTTGGTGTGGGTACCGAGGGCTTGAATCCAGGTCCACACCAAGCACTTTAACCACTAAGCTGTCTTCCAGCCTAAGATGAAGATAAAACTCAAGTCATCTACTAAAAACCAGCTACCTGCCACCTCTGACTTTCCTTCCTCTTTCGTCCCTTTGTTTCCTTCTCATCTCACTGCTCTTCAAGCACCATATTGATTATAGTGAAGAGCTTGGACCCTTTTCTATTCCAGGTTTTAGAAAAAATGAATGTCTGTCATATACATCCTTTATTACATTGAGATATGTTCCTTTTATCCCTAGTTTTTCTCTGAGTTTATCTTGAAGGGACTGAGGATTTTGTCCAGCTCCTGCACCTATTGAAGTAATTGTTTGCCGTCTCTCTTTGAGTCCATTATGTAATGATTTACATCCACTATTATGCATAGGTTAAGCCAACCCCTGGGATGAAGCCAACTTGACTACCATCTTTTTCCAATGTTACTTAATTTGACTTGCAAGTATTTATTGATAATATTGTTCATCATAGGGAATATATTTTTTGTTATTAACTGTTTTGATATCAGTAACACTAGCTTTTAAAAAGGTTGAAGTCTTTGCTGTTTGCTGTGAATTGGCTTGATGAATGCTGGTGTTGCTTCTCACTGAGTGACTCAGAATTCAGTGACTCCGGCTGGACCTGGGCTCTTTTAATTGTGAAATATTTCAGTAGATTGTCTAGAAATATATCCATTCCTTTTAGTTTCTTAATTACAGTAGTTCTTAAGGTATATTCTAATCTGAATTTTGTGGCTCTCATTTTGTAAAAGGTTCTTTAGCTTTCTGCTGTAGTTCGGCTGTTTGATGTTCTTGTGTATCTTTTCAGAGAACCTTTTTTTTTTTCCCACTATTTTGTTCTTTCTTTTTCTTTTAGATTTTTTTAAAATGTAATTTCTTACCTTTGTTTCTTTCTTTTTTTCTGTGGACTTAGGGTTTAAGAGCACAACTTGCATGTGTGTGTGTGTGTGTGTCTGTCTGTCTGTCTGTGAAAGAACAACTCTGGAGTCAGTTCTGTCCTTCCACCATGCCATTACTTGTTGAGCTGTTACACAGGCTCTGGATTTTTAATGTCTGCACTCGGAGCTCTAAACTTCCTTCTTACAGCTGCTTCCATTGGGTTGCAGAGGTTTTGATGAGTTCTCATTTTCATTGGACTTCAGACATTTAAATCTTTCTCTTATTTCTTGTTCAGTAGTGTGTGCTTTTCTTCTGGATTGCCTGTCGGGGTCTGTGGGTACACTGTGGATGTCTTCGGACACACCAGAAAAGGGCATCGGATCTCATTATAGATGATTGTGAACCACCATGTGGTTGCTGGGATTTGAACTCAGGACCTCTGGAAGAACAGTCAATGCTCTTAACCACTGAGCCATCTCTCCAGCCCCTATGAGTATATTCTAAGACTAGTAAATATAGCTATCCTGATCATTTGCCTCCGCCTTCCCACTCACCTGCCCACACTTTAAAAGTTCACTATTGGGTTTTTAATTATAACATCTCTACCTTTACGACTTAACCTGCATCTGCTGTAAAGTGTAGCTTGTCTGGCCTTATTTCTGTTCATACGATCTCTGACTAATGAATCCTTTCTGATACAGATGTGCATGCATGCATGCCTATGTATATATAAGCGTTTATACAAAATATGCAGTAACAGTTCAAGGGCACAGCTTGTGTTGGAGAAGTCAGGGCAGCAGTCAGCTAGTCACACTGCATCTGCTGCCAGGAAAAGAAAGTGACGAATGCAGGAGCATGTGCTTGATATTTATTTTATGTATATGAGTACACTGTAGTTGGACAGATGGTTGTGATCCATCAAGTGGTTGCTGGGAATTGAACTCAGGACCTCTGCTCGCTCGGGCCCTGCTTGCTCCAGCCCAAAGATTTATTTATTGTTGTATCTAAGTACACTGTAGCTGTCTCTAGACACACCAGAAGAGCCGCCATGTGGTTGCTGGGATTTGAACTCTGGACCTTCAGAAGAGCAGTCAGTGCTCTTAACCGCTGAGCCATTTCTCCAGCCCCTCCCCTTTTCATTTAGTCCAGAAAATCTCCCCATGGGATGATATTTAGGACAGGTATTCCCACTTTGTAACCTAGAAACCTCTTCACAGACAAAGCTGATTCCTTTTCTGGTTATTTCAAGTCTTATCAAGTTGACAGAGTTTAACCATCACAGTATATTTGTATTCAAAGGACATTCTCATCTCAGTGGATAACAACAAACATCCATACCATGGCTGTGCTGACAAGTTCTATATCAGCTTGACACAAGCTAGAGTTGATTAGAAGAAGAAATTTCAATTGAGAAAATTCCCCCACCAGATTGGCCTCTGGGCAAGCCTGTGTTTCATTTTCTTAATTGATGTGGGAGTGTCCAGCTCACTGTGGGCAGTTACACTCCTCGGCTATTGGGCTGCTACAAGAAGACAGGCTGAGTAAGCCACAAGGAGCAAGCCTGGCAGGTAGAAAGCAGCATCCTTCATGGCTTCAGCTTCAGCTTCAGCTCCTGCCCTCAGTTCCCTGGATGGTGGACTGTGATGGAACTGTTAGAACTCAGAGTGCTAAGCTGGAATAAAGCCCTGTCCTCCTCAGGGTGCTTTTGATCATAGGATTTTATCACAGCAGTAGAAACTCTTAAGACAGGTTTTTAAAGTAGTATGTTTCATTTTAATAAAGGATGCTAACTCTGGTTTTGTTATCTGTGTGTAGATTTAACAATGACCCATCCATTGATGTTCTTCTACTCACAACTCATGTTGGTGGCCTGGGCCTTAACTTGACTGGAGCTGACACTGTGGTGTTTGTGGAGCATGACTGGAACCCTATGCGAGATCTACAGGCCATGGACCGGGCCCATCGTATCGGGCAGGTGCGTCATCTAACACTGCACTAAATGCTAGACAGAAACTACAGAAGAGCAGGAAGACTGGGTTCCAGTGCGCATTCACCTCAGTGAGATCGCTTCCACCAGCACTTTCTAGCACAGCTACAAACGCCTGGGTCTCTGTGTGTGCTGTCTTAGGGTGCTCTATGATTCCAGGGACAGACAAAACTCCAGTCAGATTTAAGCTAACACTAAGGGCTGGCTTGACAACCTGAGTTTATCAGTTTACAATATGGTTTAATTGTTTTTTCTTATTTAGAAACGTGTGGTTAATGTCTACCGGTTGATAACCAGAGGAACACTAGAAGAAAAGATAATGGGCTTGCAGAAATTCAAGATGAACATTGCAAATACTGTTATTAGCCAAGAAAACTCTAGCTTACAGAGTATGGGCACTGATCAGCTTCTTGACCTGTTCACTCTAGACAAGGTAAAGACTTCCTTAGCTTTAATCAGTCCTGGGGTTGCCTGTGCTGACAGTGGGCACTCTGAAGTGTGTGTGTCCAGGCTGCTGTAGCTTCGTTTTCTGGGATTAGTAAGAGAACACTGGCTGCTCTTCAGTTCCCAGCACCCATATGGCAGCTCACAACTGTCTGTAACTACTGTGCAGGGGATCCGCTGCTCTCATACAGATGTTCAGGCAGAACACCCATGTACATAGAGTGCAGGGCCCATGAAGGCTGAGGCTGGCATGAGATCCTGTGGAGCTGAAGTAATAGGATGGTTGAGAGCTGCTCATTGTGGGAGCTTGAGCCCTCTACAACTGCTGAGCCATCTCTCCAGCCTCCAACACTTCATATTTTTAAAAATAACACTTATTTTATTATGTTTGGGGTGTGTATGTCAAAGTGTATATCTAGGGGTTGGTGCCTGTCATCCACCATCTGGCTTCTGAGGCCCTGGCTCAGAGTTATTATTGTGGGGGACCAAACTACTAATCTATTAGATAACCTACCATCAGAAATGTACCACATCAGAGCATGGTGGCTAAGGCCTGTGATCCCAGCACTCTGGAAGCTGAGGCAGAAAGGGTCAGCCTGGACCAAATTGTAAGACCCTGTCTTACTTCATCCCTCCCTCTTGTGCCTGTTTTCATCTTATTTATTGGTTGACTGAGAAAACTCTCACATATCTCAGACTATCCTTGAACTTGCAGTATAGCTGAAAATGACCTTGAACTCCTTCTACAGCCTGCCTCCCCTGTGTGTGCCTGGGTTTGTGCTGGACTGGGGCGCAGTGGCACTCGCTCTGTCCCTGAGCTTCTCCCCATCCATTTTGCTTTCCTCTTTCTAGTGTTGGAGATTGAACTCAGGGATCCAACCACTGCGCTATAGCTAGCCTTTGATCTTTGATATTGCTGAATTAAACTGAGTATGGTAGCACACACCTCTAAATCCAGCACTGGGGAGGCAGAGGCAGGTGGATATCTTGAGTTCAAGGACAGCCAGGGCTATATAATGAGACCATGTCTCAAAACAAAAAATAAAACTCACTTTATCTTCCAATGTTGTATTAGGATGGAAAAGCAGAAAAGGCTGACAGCTCCACTTCTGGAAAAGCAAGCATGAAGTCAGTTCTTGAAAACCTGAGTGACCTCTGGGACACCGAGCAGTATGATTCGGAGTATAGCCTGGAGGCCTTCATGCGCTCTCTTGAGTGACTGCTGCGTGCCGGGTGCAACTGCTGCTGCTCAGTTACCTTCTGCTGATATTCAGCAGACTAAGTCTATGCGAACTTTAACTGAATGTATAAACAGATCTGAAACTACTCAGCTTAGTGCTGGCTCTTGCTTCATTGGGGAACAAGTTATTCTCAAGTATTTGCACTGTATTAAATACATTGTTAATGTGAAAAGTTTAAATTTTACATGCTGAATAGCTGCAGACAGGAAGCAGCCAGGTTTCCATGAGCTACCAGGAGGTGCTTCTGCAGGGACAGCCTCCTCTACAGTCACTTTCTCCACGATGAGATCCACCAGTGCTGTGGTGTTTGTATGCATTTGTGTTCTTTAAAATAGTACTTGTTTTTATAATTGATTACAAATAGGGCTTCTTTTGTATAAAAGCCTTAATGAGCCATACTTTTCAGAATTTCAGAGTGACTTTAATATTAACCCTAGGACATGAAAATGTTAAGCAATGAATTGAACCAGGCCCTGTGGCAACCTTTGTATATTTAATGCAGATGCATATGGTGTTTTTCAAATCCTTTAACAACATTTTGTTCACTTTTAAAGTATACTAAATAATAAATGCAGGTACTGGTATTTAAGGCTACAATAACATCCTATTAGAGGGTGGGTTTCTGTTTAATTTATCTAATGGCTAGGATATAGCCAGATTCAAAGAACCTGTATGTACTCAGTAAGTTTCAATCATATATATATATATATATATTTTGTAACTATGAACACACAGTTTTCCAGACATAGATTTTACACTGCTTAAATCCTGACCCCTGTGGTAAAGACTGTTTACTGTTGCAGGGCATGCCTGACACGTGGGGAGGAATGCTCTTTATACACAGCACACAAGGATACGCGTATTTATATGACAGTGTCCACCCTACACTGGAAAATGTGTCTGGCTTTGGCACTAAAATCATGTAGTTATACCAGACAGCAATAATAATTGAGCAGAGAGCTAATGAGCTAGTGTTAAAACAGCTCAATGGTGAGGGTGGGTAGCTGTATATAGATATGCATGTATGTGTATGTATATATAATTTTATAACTTTCCCACATAAATTAATACATGCCCGTGTATACACACATGTGGAATATATTTGTATATATGTATGTACAGGTAATAAACATCCCTAAGGTTTGTGTCTGGTCCTACACCTAGACATCAACTTAAAAACCATCAGACCTCAATTGTACAATAACAAGGGTTTTGTTTAAAATAATTAAAAAGCTCCACAGCACTTAGATATGAAGTTTGTCACACTTGAGTAGCCTTGACAACCATCCTGTAATCCTGAACCTAGCATTCCACAAGAGAATAAACATCAAATTGTAAAGTCTGTGCAATTGTGTGTTGTTTACAGTAAAGACTAACAAGCAGCTCAGATGCACAGGTTGTTGGAAGCCACTCCTTTTGTATGTAAGGTTTATATTCAAATATAGAGGACCAAAAGGAAAACTCCAGATTTCATGTAGAAGATGCAGTGTACGTGTATGCTTTCATAAACTATTTATTTGCTATTTCTGTATATTCTAAAAGCAGGGAGAGGTTTTCTCATTGAAGAAATAGTAAGGGACAGAAGAATTCACACCATATATTAGTGTTTTGTTTTATCCTCACTTGAAAAGTCAGAAGTAGAAGGCAGGTAAAGTCTACAGCTTAATCAGAAAGTGCATGCACGCACTGGCAAGCTAGTTCTCAAAGAGAAAGTATCTCGTGCTTTGTGCGAGGAACAGTGACATATTTAAAACCTTTTGTTGTAATATGTAAAGCCACATATTCTAGTTTCCTAACAAGGGAAGGCACGTGACCCAGAACGTGGTGCCTGCCCATATGGCAGTGGGGAACACGACTTAAAGTAGAGCTTGCATTTAACCCCATTACCAGCTGTGTGGGGTGATGATGCACTAGTCACGTGTTTAAAATGTATGGGTTTTGGAGCTCAAATAAACATGGTAGAGTGTGGGTGCTGAGCTGGCTCGTGGGTTCATGGAGCCATTGTACTATTGTTGAAATTTTCAAATAATTACATTTAGGGTTGATCATACGTTAATTCTTGTAGGAAAGCCTAAGATTCTAACATTGCACAATCCTAGACTTTGAGCAGAGCTGGTTACTTGATAACTGGCAATTGTGGGGATAAGGGCCTCCATTGAGACGTTTTATAATTTATAATGTAAGTATTCCAGTGGAGCCGTCTGAAGGTGTGACAGTGTAGCACCACACCCCTTGAATGTACCTGATCTCAGAGCCAAGCCAAGTCAGGCACCTTATCCTTTGCAGAGAGCATGGCCATTTAAGTGGCACATTTGAAACTAAGAACACAATAGAGCTAGGCATGGCGGCAGACAACAAACCAGCGAAAGAGAACTTGCAGGAAAGAGCAAACTCTGTCAGATGCCTGTGCTGAGTTTTGCCCTCCAACCCAGCCTTGTATCTTCTTCAGACCTCAATTTCCCAAGACCCCTGGTACTGAGGGGATTAAGTGACATTAAATGCAGGGATGTCTGTAATCAAATGTCAGAAAATTCAGTGTGAATCAATAAAAACTTGAGTTTTGCTACCACTCAGCTGAGAATGTTTGCTTGTCCCACTAAGCATTATCACCAACCTCTAAAAGAGAGATTGCACCTTCTGAGCTGGAGGGATGCTTCCTGGGTGAAGGAGCTCCCCACAAGCCTAACACCCTGCAGACCTTCACAAGTGCAGTGTAGCTACAGCCAACTGCTGCTTCACTTCAGTCTCCCGAGGCAGCTGGCATTGGATCTCACAGGCTTGCCTCGTGGCCTTGTAGCTGATCCAACTACTAACCAGACCTACCAAGGCTTCGGTCACATTCGTACTACATCAAAATTCTACAAGTAGTGGCTCTTGCCCACCTCCGACTGCATCTCTGCCCCTGGCCCTGTTTAATCTCAAGTCAAGCCAGTGTATTCTCTGTTGTACCTCAACATAAAACCAGAAGACAAAAAGATTCGGGGAGGAGTGAAGGAAGAGAAACGATGGGTACACCTGATCAAAGACGTCTCTCAGGCTGGAGATGGCTCAGTAGTTAAGAGCGCTGTCTGCTCTTCTAGAGGTCACGAGTTCAATTTCCTGCAACCACATGGTGGCTCACAACCACCTGTAATTGGATCTGATGCTCTCTTCTGGTGTGTCAGTGACAGGATGCTCATGAATAAATCTTTTTTAAAAAAAGACAGCTCTCAAAGGAGAGGTGTTGAGTAGGTAAATAGAGCCCAAAAAGGAAAAGTCAGGACTGAAATTCAGTGTGAAAGATGGTATTTAAGGTAAGAAGCTTCAAGATCATCTGCAGAAGTGCTACGATCCAGCGCCATTGATTAGGAAAAAGCTAATGGCCAGTGAGTCGTCATGGATCTCAACAGTGATTGCAAAAGAAACTAGAACATCTGTAAGGAGTTCTCTGACTCAAGACTAAGGCAATAGCCAACATGCACATTCATGGTTCCTTTGACTGCATGTACCATACCAATGGGAAAAGCATGGCATGGTTTCATTAATTCAGGAAAACCTTCCAGTAAAAACTGCTTGCAAGAGGGGTTAATAGTAAACGATTTGGTTAATGACAAGTCACAGGTGATTGATAAAACATGTCACATCAAACCCGGAAACACAAAAACAAAGGGACAACAGGTTTCACATCTCTCAGAAGCAACAGACCAGAAGAAAAACTGGAGTTGCATGTAGATCATGTGGATATTTAGTGTGTTTTATTTGGCATAGCAATCTGGACATACCCAACAATTCTAAAATACAGTCCTTAGATGGGCATGTCGGAAATTGACCCAAACTGACTGACCATATACTGAAGAAGAATGCAATCCCTCACATATTTCAAGAAACTTAAATTCTTCATGTCCACTTCTTTGCCAATTCAATATATTTCAGTTTTTAGGCATCATTGTAAAACAATCAAAAGGACAAAAATGGGGGGGGGTGCTAGAGGTGGTTCTTCTAGAGGACTCAAGTTCATATCCTACCACCCATATGGTAGCTCACAACCATCTCTTTAACTCCAGCCCCTGGGGATTCAGCACCCTCTTCTGGTCCCCTTAAACATCAACCACATGTATGGTGCACGGACACACATGTTCACAAAACACCCACGTGTAAGTTAAAAAAAAAGTCAGGAATGGCCACACATACCTGTAATCCCAGCACTTAGGAAGTAGAGGCAGAGGAATTTTGGCTTTGCAGAAAGCTTGAGGCCATCTTGGGCTGCTGAGGTCCTTCCTCTGAAAACAACGAAAGACCTTAAACTGGTAAAGTCATAATCTACGTAGATCCCCAGAGTCTACAAAAGTATTAAGCTAGGCAGCTTTAAGGGTTTAATGGGAGATGTCAATATTCAAAGTGTTTCTGAATGCTGGCAATAAGAATTTAATTTTTTAATATTTCAAATGTAACTACCAGAATCCATAAGACAGGTACACATCTTACAAAGTATATGAAAATATACATTGAGCCTTATAGAACAACAAAAAATGACCTTGAAAAATGGAGATATACCATGTTCATGGATTAGATACATAACTTTGGGGCTGGGCATATAGCTCAAAGTATGCTCAAGATCCTGAGTTTAATCTCCAGTGCTAGACACCAGAGTGTTCAGAAAAAAATATTGTTAGAATTTCAAATATGTATATATTCAAAGCAACTATATTCAAAATCCCAGTCAGACTTTTTTAAAGAGCTGATTGTAAAGCTGAGAAGGCAAAGGGGGACTTGAAAGACTTCCTACCCAGAGGACGAATGCTGCAGAGGGGTCTCTGGACAGGCAGGCAGACACCAAAATAACAAAAAGCAAGAAAAGCTGGATTGCTGCATGCCCAGGTCAGAAAACTCACTGCAGAGCTCAGCAACCAGAAGCAAAGAACTGGCATAAAAAAGACCCCTGGGGTGATCCCATGGCTGCCTGCAAATACACTCTGATTATTGCTTGGGTTTTCTTCAATGGGGGACTATATGCTTTAAAAATATCTATAGATACATGTGTGTGTGCATGACTCTGTGCACATTTTAGCTTGTTCATGAATATATATTCTAAACTAAAATAATAAAACTTAGAAGGAAGCATGGGGCTTGGGATCTGGCTCAGTTGGCAAAAGCATGCCTAGCAGGCAGAAAGCCCTGGCTTTCATTCCCAGCATGGTGGCAAACACCTGTGCTCACAACACTCAGCAGGTAGAAGCAAGGGAATTAGAATTTCAAGGTCATCCTTGGCTACTTATTGAGTTAGAAGTCAGCCTGGGATATGTGAGACCCTGACTCCAAAGTATAAAAAAATAAAAGGTGATCCTGTGTTGAACATGGTTTCTTTTTTTGTTTGTTTGTTTTGAGACAGGATTTCTCTGTGTAGTCCTGGCTGTCCTGGAACTCACTCTGTAGACCAGGCTGGCCTCCAACTCAGAAATCTGCCTGCCTCTGCCTCCCAAGTGCTGGGAATAAAGGCGTGCGCCACCACCACCCAGCTGAACATGGTTTCTTAGACATGATATTTGTGACATCTCAAGGGTAACCAAGGCAGGAAGGAGCTTGAGGAGAAACTGCAGGGTCACATTCAGCTAGTTTTACACACACACACACACACACACACACACACACACACACACACACACACACACACACAACCCTACTTACATACCTACCTTACTAGCTTGCTCCTAGGCTCACGAGCAGCTAGTTTTACAGCCCAGGCCCACCTGTGTAGGTTTGTTACTGCCCACAGTGGGCTGGGCCCTGCTTCAACAAGTAACAACCAAGAACATGCCCAACAGACACACACACTGGCTAGTCTGATGGAGGTTATGCTTCAGTTGAGGTTCCCTCTTCTCAGGTATGGCAGATTGACAAGATTAGCCAACACAACTTCCTTTGCAATATCCTTTATTTATTAACCAGTAAACCCTTTATAAACTCGGAAAGTGGGTTGTGTGAACCCAAGCTTAAAGCTGCTCAGTCAGAAGCTGAGACTAGCAACTGATGTCTAAAACTTGGGAAGATGGAGGTAGCCTTGAGGGCTGGCTGGGCTCTCAACCTGTGGAAGCTAATGCTATCTCTAGGCAGGCAGTGAGTGGCAGAACTGAATTGAAGAAGCTCCCAGCTGTGGCCAATGCAGGTTACCACACACCTGATGTCAGAAGCAGCTTGGGTTTCAGATTGTGGGGGACATGCCTATCATTCCAATAGTTTGGATGTTGGAGCCGGAGTTGTTGCATGCTCAAAGCTAATCTGGCTACATGGCTCGTACCAGACCAGCCAGGGTTAAGACCCTGTCCTAAAAAGAATTAAACAATGCACACAAAAGACAGAGGAGTACGCAAAAAGATGCTCTTCATCTTTTGATGAAGACCTACACAAGGCTTTTTTTTTTTTTTTAAAAAAGCTGGGTGCTCAGTGATGATGGTTGCTTCTGGAAAGCATCCCCTCTGCCCACCTCCACCAGCCCATCAGAGCTGAAGGAACAAACCCAGAAGTTTCTGTCTCAAAGACACCTTCGAATGTCTACTTCCTCCCCCTTCAAGTGGCAGGGCAGCACACAGAACCTTTTCTGAAGGGACTAGTGCGGGTGTCCAAGGTAAATGGGCACCCTAAAGAGAGGACTCAATTTGTTCCTTAACGTGGCTGTTCGTAAAGCAGACTTCAAAGGGGGCCCACCTTGGAGCGGTGCTACAGGGTCCACGGCTGCAAGCGGCCCAAAGCCACGGCCACTCGTGGAGAACTTGAGTGGCCGTGGCTGTAGCCACTCAAGGTAAGGCCAGCGCTCTTACCTGCAGGGCTGGGACCCGGGAATCCAAGCCCGCGACGGCCTGGGACACGTGGAGGCGGACTTGGGTTGAGGAGTGGGCAGGGCCACGTGGGGGCAGCAACCAGACACAGAGGCCTCGCCTCCCGAGGCACCTTTCCGGTCCCCTTCCCTCCCTTACCCTCTCCATCCCAACTGAGTAAAGGACCATGCATGATGGGGGTCGGGGTGGGGGTGGGGGTGGGGAGCCCAAAGCACTAGAGTCCCGCATGCTCGACGGCAGGCCTTAGTCCCGAACTGAACTGAACCGCCCTGTGATGGGTTCTGCATCCTTTTCCCAGAAAAAGCGTGCAGCAAGACCAGAATCCACACCAACTTTTCCAAAGCCCCATTTTCTGAAAAAACTTAGACTTTGGTATCCTTGTGAAAACAAAAAATGATGATACTTACCCTTTCACAACAGTTCTGGTTAAGGAATTAGGCCTCAAATGGCAATGGACTGGTAATGAAAACATAAAGCATCAGGTGGGGTGTGTGTGAGTATGTGTGTGTGTGTGAATAGCTCAGGGGCAGGGCTCAAATTTACCTTGCCTGAGGCCTAGAAGGCCATCAACAGCACAAAAAAAGTCCCACCCACCCCCACGTGTATCACCTGAACCCACAAATGCCTTTCTGTTTCAAATGTCCTTGTGCCTTTGAAAGTGTGGGCTCTGAGAGAGTGAACTCTGGTGGAATATGTGAGCTGTTTGAAGACCTGGGGTTTTTGTTTCGTATGGAGCAAGTCAGAATTTCAGAAGTAAAATTTGGTTTCATATGGAGCAAGTCAGAAGTAAACAGACGGAGACAGTCTTAGCAAAAGATGACACGTGTCAGTGCTTCGTACAACTAGATTTAATAAGTCGTTATTACAGAAAAAAAGTCCAAACTACAAAGTTTAAGCAGTTAAGCGGTAGCTGCGAGCGCTCCACGTTCAGTCACAGTAGCGAATCCGTACAAGCAGTGTTAGTCCAAGCCCCAGGGCAGAAGCCGAGGAAGGATTACCAGCCAAAAACAATCCAAGAGAACAGGTAGGAAAAGATACAGTACATTTAAAATTAGTTGTTAGTTGAAAATCAAATACAGAGGTCTGAGCTGTGAACATCTAAAATCATGTCCATCATTGCCACGGCGAAAATACAAACACCTAATACTTTATACCCCAACCGCCCTACTGTCAGGGAGCAGACATTCCGGTGAGCACCCAAGCTCTCTGAGGCCCAACGAACTACTGTCATCTTACAAAGTCAACATCCCTGGATCCACCCCCGCCCCACTCTGGGGTATAAAGTCCACGGTATCAATTATAAAATACTCTGGTGGGATGGAAACTATGGCAGCTGAGTTTGACAAGTTTGGATATTAGAAAAGAAAAGAGAAATGTTAGCAGACACAGCATAGAAACCAGTGAGAGAGGAGTTGTCCATATACATAAGCCAGTTTTAACAAAAAGACACTTTTTTTGTTGTTGTTGTTGTTATCACTAATCTGTGACTAACCTTTCGTTCAAACCTTGCAAGCTGAGATGTCACAATACTCAAAATACCTAGGTAGGAGCTTTACCCAGTTAAATGCCACTTTGTTGCTAATATAATAGATAAAATGAAAACTAGTAGTTATGTGCTAATTGCATAAATGCAGTACACTGCATTAGCCCATGCCTCACTAACAAGCGATAAAACACAAGATATAGGCAGAGACCTACGCATAATCTATACCACTAAACAATAATTTCCCCAATTTCTCCTGTTCCTAATCATTTATTTGTAGTTAATGTAAAATTCCAACCAATAGGACCCAATTTGAGTTAAAATTTTACATCACAACTTGATCTAATCTATATATTATTTACAAAACTGAATACATAGAGCGAACCCAAGAGCCACCTCTGGACACACGCTTATCTGTTATTGATTAACCTCTCTCCACTTCAACAGAACTAGAAGAGGCCACCAACAACTAGCAGAAATGCACCATCTATGTAGAGCAAGTCCCTGGATGTTCTGTTTACACAACACCAGCTCTGCACTCAAGATGTCTCTGCAGTAACTGCAGTGCCTTGGCAACAGCTGCCTTCCACAGTGCACTCCAGGGGTCGGGGGTGGGGAGGGAGGAAGGGCAGACGGTGTGTGTGGGGGGACTGGGGAAGCAGCAACAGGAAGGCAGACAGATCATGCACAGAATGGCCCAATGTCACCCCAAGGCAAGGCAAACAAGGGGCACCATAACAGAGAGCAGATGGGGAGAAAGGTGCAGCTAACACAAACAGTGGTGACCCTGTGCTTCCCCAGGCCTGCTGCCAGCCTTCCCTGGGGACATGTCAGGTGAGGCATTCAAGTCCTGCCACATACAAGGTGGGGTCTTCTCACACATGTCACCACTGTGCATGCAAGTGAAAGATATGGGGGGAAGGCACCAGCTCATACACTGACAGCAGTTGGTGGTGGACTGACTCTCTCTCTCTCTCTCTCTCTCTCTCTCTCTCTCTCTCTCTCTCTCTCTCTCTCTCTCTC
>NC_034590.1:148388853-148427825 GCF_900095145.1 Mus pahari
CACACATACACACACACACACACACACACACACACACACACACGCGCGCAGCACATTTTAGGGAGAGCACTGGACACTGCAGGCCGAGCTTCACACCCAGTGCTATCTCAGGAAGGACGACTTTGTTATCTGGCCACAGATTTGGCTGCATGGCTGCATCTGGTGTTGTATAAACCCACTGTGACATCCTTAGAGACCTGTACTATGACATCCCTAGTTTTACACTGAACACTGTAATAAAGGAAAAGGCTTGTCGAGATCTCGCACGTTCTGCTCATTCTGTCGTTTTATTATCCAATTGTCCGTTACAGTCCCAGTCACTTTACAGAACCAACCGTTTCCACCCTTGTCATATTGTAAACCACATCGGCAAGTTAATACATAAAGCTTTGCATTTCAAAAAACTAGACACTTTAGTAACAATATTACAAAGGTTTTAGCTTCAAAAATAACTGAAATGAAAAAAATAAACCTTTAAAGAATTAGCATCATAAAATTAATTTATTCCAAGTAAAAATACAAAATAATATTATGACGTTGACCAGATATGAAAGTCCCTCCCAGAAACAACTCTAGTAATGATTGAGAAAGCACTCCTTAAAGAAAATACGAAATAAAATGAAAAATATGTAAATATGTTTAATTTTTTTCTTAGCAAAAAATCTTTCTAAAAATAACAATGAAAATTTGTCTCAGTACAAAGGCTACGTTACTATTGAAAAAATACCAGCATGAGGAAAAGGTACATATTTGACAGTAGAAAATGAGTTCTGTGAGTCACAATGTCTAAAGTTTGCAATGAAAATAAATCTGCAATAAAGATTTATGCCTTTTTTCTTTTCTTTTTTTTCTATTTTTTATACAAACAGTACAAACAGTATTGCACATAACAACAAAGAGGTTAGTTACAGCCTTCAGAAAATCCACTCGTTCAAGTGTCCCATCAAGGAAGGGCCACAGCAGGACCTGTGGTACCCGGGGCTTCCCAGTCAAGTTGCAGGGCACAACACCTCTGTGTTTTTTTTTAAAAAATAATTTTTTTGAAGGACCCTCTCTTTTAATATAACATTAAGAACTTGGGGAGCACATTTATTTACAAAACAAAAGGGAACATGTTATAATTTAATAAACTAAAAAAGTTCTCTTTAAAAAAATACAAACAGAAGAGCTCTTTCACAGTCCTGGCCAGTCACACGATCAACACTTGATTATAAATATACAAATTAAGGGAAAGCAGTTTCCTAAGTCACCCAAGTCCCAGACCACAGCACCAAGTGGAGTCTTGCTGACAACCTGGTCTCTGCGACACCGTGGCCTTCGCCTTAGCGCACGCTGCGCCGTCTGCTGGCTCCTCTAGAGCTCAGGGTTACTTTAGTACATGAAAGAGGGGTGCTTCTTCCAAACATTTGCATGTTTCACATAATTAGGTAGATTTCTGTAGGTTAGATATGATCTTTAATATTATAGTTATAAAGCTCTAACTTCTTCATTTTCAAAAAACACAAATAAGCATGAAAAAAATAAAGTTACCCATCTGTTAAATCATTTTCTTGCAGAATTAAATTAATATATATTTTCTGAATAAACTTACTTAGAAAATATCATTTTCTTTCCTATATTTCAAAATTGAGGTATTGCAAAAGATCATGTCAGTCAGAAAGCATGCCTTTTTCCTTAAAAACAAACAAGCGAAAATCATCAGCCAACTTTTGAAAACGTTCTAGAATATAAAAAGTAGTAGTGCGTAACAAAATTTCCCATACAGATGAAAACAAAGTAAAACACAAACATAGAAAAAGGAACCGAAGCAAACCAAGGCAAAGCACATCTGGGCTGCAGAAAAGCAGTCCTACCAAAGGGCCAGAGGAAACCCGAAAGGGGCGGGGTCTAATAGGCATCTTTTAATTCAGTAAAAAACTATTTTGTTTCTCCATTTTTTTTTTTTTTTTTGAAAACAAACTGTAGCTGGAGAGCCAGTATTCACAACTAAACACTGGAGAGAAAAAGAGAAAAAGGAACAAACTATAACAAAACCACACAACACTAACTTCAAGACAGAACAAGGACATCCCAGCACAAAAGACACATTGACTTCTGTCTACTCTGCAGTGCCACATCCAGTCAGATTGTCCCCAGAATTCAAAACAAAGGAAGAAGGGTTTAAAAAGCAAGCGTTACAGAGTCTTGCAATCACCTGTGTGTCTCCGTTACTCTCTGCAGCCCAGGAGTGAACACTAAAAGGTCCATGCTAGCACGAGCAGGGCTTCACTCTAGTCAAGCTGTACAGGATACATCCAGGGAACTAAGCAGTGACCGTCTCACAGAAGGCCCCTCTGCCCAGGCTGTCTCGCTTGGTGCAGACATTTCTTTAGCATCACCCTTACGTGGCCTCCTTAGCTATGTGCCTCCGTGTCAGTCTGCCGACTTATTCTAGATACCGTGTGTGTTCTTAGTGTTTGTAAGCTAAGATGAGCTCTTTGGCTGTCTAGACGAGGTCTGAAGCTGAGGTCCTAACTCAGAGCTCACGTGCTAATACACAGTTATGGATGCTCAGGCTCAGTCGTGGCTGACGCAGAGGCTTCAGTTACGTTTGATCACAGTTAGACATAATCACTTTACTATATAAAATAAATTGCACAATATGTAACAGAGCACCGCGGTACTTCATCCCCCCCAGGGTTGCTGGAAGAGCATCCTACACTAGGTTATCTATTGGCTGTAATAATGGTCGTCCTGTTACGGGTTCTCGCTGTCCATGGGCGGGCCACCCACTGAGGCATGCCTTCCTCCCACAGATTACCAAGTCTTTGAATGAAAAAAGAAATCCTTTTTAAAAAAAAAAATGAGTATTCTATAGCTTATATAGATTCTTAATTTGTGCACTGTGGGAAGGTTTTATACTAGACATTGGATATAAAATTTATTGCATGCAGCAACCGCATTAAGTAAACATGCAGTCAGGAACGGCGGCCTCCGATGGCTCTCTCTGGTCTCATATGATCTTCCTCCGGCAGCTGGCTCTATCCCTAAACCACAAAAGTGTGTTGTTGGGTTCTTGTTTTTGTTTGTAATTGATACCTTATCCTGAATAGAGTATTATGGTATCAACAATACCATTTTAATAGCAGCAAAAGCTATTGCAGCATAAATTTACATAACACTAAAAGATCTAACCCAAATCCTCAGCAAACAAAAATCAAACATGAAGGAAAATGAAAGACCCGGTTTGTGAGGTGTCCATACACGTCAAAGTACAGAGCAACTACAGGCTTATTTTCATTAAGGGCTACCCTTACTCTACGGGACCCCACTATTGAGTGCTGATTGTAAAGTGTTTGCTACATCGGCCTCTACGTACATGTGTGGCCTTTGGTAAGTCTTGTCCTAGGGGTGACTCTCTAAGTCTCTGAAAATAAGCACGTGCTCCAGTTCAAGACCAATCAGAGCAACGACAACACAACATCAAACACAGAGTCACAGACGTCAACCTGACGGCTGTGGGTGAGAATGGCAGTCTACGTAACCGTGGAGGTGACAGACAGATCAGGTGTAAGAAATCAAGGTACCAAGCAGACAAGGTGTGAGTTCAAAGGTGCAAATGGGTACCGATACACACTCTGCGATTCTGCACTATACTGGACGCTGAGTTCAGTAATATGACTGTAAATGATAATAATAATAATAAAAAGACCCATTTCTTCTTTAAAAATCGAGAACGAATGCACAGATTTCCAGAACACTGTGAGCCCTGAGGCAGTGCCCTCTTTTCCTCCTTGTGATCTACTCCAGTACTTGTAGCTGTGGCGGCCTGGGGCTCAGCTCCAGCGGAATGGGACGTGCCGGGGGCGGTCACCTCCCTCCTTCACCAGCGGTTTGTGGAACTCACGGCCGGCTCGGGAGTGGATGCTGGCCCAGCAGTATTCACAGTAGTACTGCAGACAGGTGACGTTGGCACAGAAGAATGGGGCAAACTTCCCACCGCAGCGTGTGCCCTGACACTCGTCACACATCTGATCATCCAGCACGTAAGGCTTCACTTCCACCTGGACCCAAAGAGGAGAGACAGGAAACAGGGGTCAGCAGGGCTTCCTTAGTGACAGCCTCGAGCCTGCTCATCTGAAGCTTCGTGCGCCCGACTGGCTATCTGACCTGGAAAGGGCTCAACCCCCCCCCTCCCCCAGCTATGTCCCCACATAGAGGGGACCATGAGGTTACATCTGCACAGGACAAAGAACCCTCCAGAGAGAAAATGCTTCAGACAAAGGCCACCAGCTTGAAAAGACAGACATCCATCCATCCATGTAAGGGACATCTCTAGGAGCAAGCTTGAGGGGAGGCGGCAGGCTGAAGGGAGGCTGTGGGCCTCTGTTGTGATAGCAAGGCTTTTCAAACAGTCCTGATGCTATCCTGGACCCCACCGACTGCAGGGGTCCTGGGGACAAGGGGACGAGGGGCCATGCTGAGGCTTCACTGCAGAGGCAGGCTTCTTACTCACTTGGATGTGCTCTATGTCTTACTCTCTCCACCACGGGGAACTAGAACAGAAGTTTATTGCTGCTCTTTAGGGAACATTTAATGGACCAAATGAAGCCAAGCTACAGGACATGAAAGCCTTTCAAAACCAAAGAGGAAATCGCCCGCTTCCCTGTACCTTTCCCAGAGCCTCGAAGTCTGACTTGTAAACTTCTGTGTCTTGAACAACAGGAGGAAAAAGCACGGACTCTGATCAAGTCCCTCCTGCACCTGTGCTGGAGCCAGCCCCAGGGGAGGAGTGGGGAAGAAGGGAAGCAGGCAGGGCCGGGTGGGGTGGGCTGGCCCTGAGGCCGGAGATGCCACAGTGCTCCTCTCTGTAGGCTAACTGCTCGCTGGGAGCTCCTGGGTACAGGTCTTGCTAGCAAGGTGTGTTCACTTGGAGGGCTGTCATGATAAGACTCACACCTTTGGTCACCCAAGGGGAAATGTCTTTCCTGTTGCCCACCCCACCCCCAGCAGAGGATTGAGTAAGTGAGGAGACTAGCATCCCTCATCATCACCTCTGCATTAGGAGTCACGCCTGCCTGGGCTCACAGCCAGGCCACACCAGAAAGCTGTTCCTCTCATCTGCACGCCGGAAGAACAAGACTTTTCCTACTTCCCAGAGTCCCTACAAGGAGGCTGTGAAGTGGATCACCCGGGGCTCCCCACACAGGAGGCACAGCTGCAGTTCCTAGGGCTTCCTGAGGCCAGGCCATCGCACTCTGCTTGGATGTGCTTGGTGTCCGTGTCCACATCTGCCACCATGATCTCTCTTTTCTCTGGTCTAGTTCTCTCACATATATGTGCCATCTTAGTAGTCCCTCACAAAGGCCTCCTCCTTGGTCAAAAGGTTCTGGACTGCCCACAGGGCTGAGTCCAGCTACCTCAGGGAAACAGTCGCTTCCTGTCTTCAGTGGCCTCAGTGGGAGCCAGTCTGTAGTTGCAGGCTCCCTCTCTAGGGACTTCCCTAGCAGACTCTAACTGCTCGCTTACATCGCCAAGACTGGCTTCAAACTCAAGGTCGCCAGAGCTCAGCCACCTCTCACACTGGTCTCCCCTGCCTCTGTACACCTGAAAAGCTGCCTCGCACCCTGCTGTCAGCACTCGCAACCAGTGACACACAACCACTATTTTCTTCTCTGTCTCTCTCTCTGTCTCTGTCTCTCTCTGTCTCTCTGTCTCTCTCTCCTCTCCCTTGCATAAAATCAACAATGTGTGTGCGTGTGGTATGTGTGTGTTCAGATGCATTGCCCAAGAGTATGCAGGGAAGCTCGAGGAGAAGGTGGGGTGTTCTGTTCCCCACTTTATTCCCTTGACACAGGTCTCTCCCTGAACCTGAGCCTTACAAGCAGTCAGCAAGCTCAGGGAACCTCCTGTCCTCTCTCCTCCACCCAGTGCTAGGAGTACAGGATTACATTCCTGCAGGGATCCAAACTAAGATCTCCACACTTGCACATCAGACACTTTACTTAATGTAACATCTCCCCAAGCCAACCATTTTTCCTTGATTTTGTGGAGGTTTGAATGAGGAAAGGCTTCCATGAGCTCACATTTGTGTGCTCAGTCCCTGGCCAATGAGCTGTTTTGGAAGGACTGGGAGGAGTGTCCTTGTGAGGAAGTGTATCCTCGCTAGAGGAGGTATGTCACTGCAATGGGTTTTGAGGTGTTAAAAGCCCAGACAGGTCCAGTGTCTCCCTCTACCTGCTGCTTACAGACCAGGATGCAAAGCTCTCAGCTACTGCTCCAGGGCTATGCCTGTTTACGTGCCACCATGATAATCACGGACTGGCCCTCTAAACTGTAAGCACACCCCCAGTTAAATGCCTTTTTTTTTTTTTTTTTTTTTTGGTATATAGGTGTATTACATCAAGGGAAATGTACTTCATTTGCTTATACTGTAGACCAGGCTGGAGGTGCATTTCCTGTGTGCAGCAAAATGCTGGGTCTTCTGTATGTGTCTTTTTTTTTTTTTTTTTTTTGGTTTTTCGAGACAGGAGCTAGGATTAAAGGCGTGCGCCACCACGCCCGGCTACATAAGTTTTTTGTTTTTTTTTTTAAGTTAAAATCAGATGCTGTCTGCCTGCCTAAGTTCTTCCCTAACCATATACCCTAAAACACTGGAAACAGCTGCTCTCACAGATGCGCATGCCCTCACAGATGTGCATGCATGCACTCTCCAAGCAGACCAATCACAGCAGATTAGAAACAACCCAGTGTCCCCAACAGATGAGCAAACAGAATGTGGGAGTCGGTTAAAACGTGCAGTGGAATACCACATAGTCATAGAAAATGAGTGTTCCTCCACGCTACAGTGGGGATGGCATGGTACTCAGGTGGAGTCTGGAGCTCAAACATGATAAAGCCGGATGAAGCAGATCTCACATATGTAACCCATTTCTGTAGACTTTCCAGAACAGACAAACATGTAGAAAGTCTGTACAGGATTTCCAGTTGAGCAGTCAGAAGCACTTTGTAACCTTAGGTAATGTTTTCACATGGTATCAAAGTATTGGGCAGCACTGAATTGTACACTTTAAGATTATTGACATGGTGGCTCACACCTTTAATCCCAGCATTCTGAAGCTGTAAGTTTGAGGCCAAACTGGTCTACATAGCAAGTTCTAGACCAGCCAGCACTACATAGTGAGACCCTGACTCAAAAAAAAAAAAAAACCCACAGCACTGCTGCCTTAGTTACTGTTCTATTCTTGTGAGAAGACACCATGACCAAGGCAGTTCTTATTAAAAAAAAATAAAAGCTAGCACTCGGGAGGCAGAGGCAGGCGGATTTCTGAGTTCGCGGCCAGCCTGGTCTACAGAGTGAGCTCCAGGACAGCCAGGGCTATACAGAGAAACCCTGTCTCGAAAAACCAAACCAAACCAAACCAAACAAAAAAAATCCAAACCCAAAACCAAAACCAAAACAAAGAACTTATGTGTGTTATTTATAGATGTCTATGTGTGTGCACACCTCTTGGTAAAGCTGGAAGACAGCAAGTCTCAGCAATTCTTCTGTCTCAGCCTTCCTTGGAGCTGGAATTACAGGCATTTGTGTGTAAGTGTATTACACAGGTGCTGGGATTTAAACTGGTCCTTGTGCCTGTGAGACAAGGGCTCTGAACTGCTGTGTCATCTCCAGATACTCAATGTTTTAGTTTCTGAGGAACTCCCAAGTTCTTTTCCACAGCAGCTATAAGCCATTTTGCACTCCAACTCACAAAATAGCAGGGTGCCAATTTCTACACATGTGACAATAATTCAGGCACCATTTGTGGGTTATAACCATCCTGGTGGGGAAGATGTGGACTGTGGACTCACCATGGCTCTGATTGGTATTTATTTAATAACCAAGGATATTTAACTTCTTTTCATCTGCTTGTTGATGGTTTGTATATGCTTGGCCCAGGGAGTGGCACTATTTGGAGGTGTGGCCATGTTGGAGTAGGTGTGTCATCATGGGTGTGGGCTTTAATACCCTAGTCCTAGCTGCTTGGAAGCCAATATGAAGCTAGCAGCCTTCAGATGAAGATGTAGAACTCTCAGTTCCTCCTGTATCATGCCTGCCTGGATGCTGCCATGATCCTGCCTTGATGATACTGAACCTCTGAACCTGTAAGCCAGCCCCAAATAAATGTTGTCCTTTATAAGACTTGCTTTGGTAATGGTGTCTGTTCACAGCAGTAAAACCCTAAGACATGCTCATTATTTATTTTATGTTAAGTGTGTGATCCATCTTCCTCAATGTTCTTGAGACAGTGAAGGGCAGGTATGCACCAGTCCCCCAACCCCAAGCGTGGCCATGTACCTGTCCTCTATGGAGAAAGGCTTATTCAAATCTCTTGTCTTTCTGTTGTTGAGTTGGAGAGTTCTTTCTACATTCTGGATTCAGCCTGGCAATGTCTGTTCTACCCCGTAAGTTGTCTTTTCAGTGTTTGGACAGTGTTCTTTGATACAGAAAAGTAGGTCACACAGCACAGCTGAAAAGACAATGTGATGTGACCAGAATGGCTTTTCTGGCTACTCGACTGGCTTCCAGCTGAGCTCAGCAGCAGCAGTCTTTGTGAGGGTTTTGCAGGGTCGCTGGAAGGACCTAGGGCACAGACAGCCCTCGTTCAGCTGCGGCAGCTCTCCCTAAGCTACTTTTCCAGGACAGGCTTCCCCTTGATCTTGACTGAAGAGGTCTTGACTTAAACATTTCCATGTGCCAGGCATGGTCACAGGTGGATTCGTCCATATGACTTGTGTTCACAAGCTCACTGGCAGATTGCTAATTACCAGCCAACATTACTATACAGTGGAGAGTAAGACACAGCTCCTCCCTAAAATAGTTTTTGTGGCTAGACTGGTGGCTCAGTGATTAAGATGAACATCGCATAGCATGACAGCCTGAGTGTAGATCCAGCACCCACATAAAGCCAGGCAGCAGTCATCTCCACACAGAAGATCTTTAGGGCCTGCTGCCTGTTAGCCTAACCAATTAGTGAGGTAAAGGGTTAATGAGACAATCTGTTTCAAAAAAATAAGGTGAAGAGTAACTGACACCCCCAACATCAACTTCAGGCCTACACACACACACACACACACACACACACACGCACGAACATGTACGCCCAAATAAAATAAAAATAGTAAATTGAATCAGAATCAGGCGGTGGTGGTGGTGGCGGTAGCACACACCTTTAGTCCCAGCACTTGGGAGGCAGAAGCAGGTGGATCTCTGAGTTGGAGGCCTGGTCTACAGAGTGAGTTAAAGGATAGTCAACCTGGTCTACAAAGTGAATTCAAGGACAGCCAGGGATACACAGAGAAACCCTGTCTGGAAAGCCCAAAACAAACAAACAAACAAACAAATATACTAAGTTGAATCAATAATATAACATAAAAGTTTCCTAAAGGCATTCCCCAAGTCTCCGTAGTTTCTGCCATATCCCAATACCATCTGACTATTGTCTAGTAACTCTACTTTTTTTCTTTTCTTTTTTAAGATTTATTCATTATTATACATAAGTACACTGTAGCTGTCTTCAGATGCACTGAAGAGGGCATTAGGTCTTATTATGGGTGGTTGTGAGCCACCTTGTGGTTGCTGGGATTTGAACTCAGGACCTTCCGAAGAGCAGTCAGTGATCTTACCCTCTGAGCCATCTTACCATCCCCTCTATACTTTTCTTTTCTTTTTCTTTTTTTCTATCCCTCTACTTTTCTTGATAAAGAAATAAAATAGAAAAAAAGCTGGTCTCTCTGTCGGCTACCTAAATCACTTAGTTTTAGGGTATCAATTCAGCCATAACACTGATGACATCAGCATGGTAGGAACTGAACTACAGGTCTGTACTACCACAAAAGCCCAAATACATAAGTCCTAGGTAGAGCCAACCACACAATCAAGTTGACCCTCTATTTCTAGGAGACTCAAGGGCACAGGACATGAGAATGACATACAGAAATAGTTAGATTCACGCATATGGGTTGGCCAGGCCCAAAGGACACAAAGTCCTGGCGGTGCTGTATTGCTCCCCGAAAGGTAAGGAGAGCTGAGACAGAGTCTTCAATAGGAAGAGACTGCAGGAAGCTAATGATGAATTCTACAGACCAAAAGAATGTTAAACATCACAAAAATTATCTCACTGCTTGCTTTGTCTCTAGTGATCAAGATACTGACCTCTCAAATTAAGTCGACAAATGAAGGAACTCTTAGAGGCGGAGAAAAGTCACTAGGGAGAGCATGAGCAGCTGCGGATTCCTCTCTCCCTGGACGGGAAGGTTTGTAGTAAGGAGGTGAAGCCCCGACTAAGGTCAGCTGCAGCGTGGCTTATGTTCTAAAAGCTGTATTAAGGGCAACCACCACTGTATACCCTTTCTGAGAGCTATCACTCAGATAAGCCTATCAGATACCTAGCCATCCTGGGGCACGTAAGGGATGCGTCCAGGTGGCTGGAAGCCAATTAAAAGCAAAGGTTGCAGATGGTGAAGTGCAGGTAGACAAGCCAGGGAAAAGAGGCCAAATGGAGATATGAACCAACCAGAAATGGATGTGAGGCTTGTCTTTAGTCATAATCATGTTGGCATGACTTTAGAATGGGGCAGGTCAAGTCATCCCCATCGGAGCCAGGCATGGAATTTCCAAGGTAGACACTGGTGAGGGTTGGCGGGGGTAGGGAGGTGTGACACGTAGGAACACATCAGATTCTTTAAGTACACTATGTGAGGGTTAGAAGAGAACAGTGTTGACACTGTTTAATATAATTGGAAAGTGTTCCAAAGTTAAGGATTAGGTATAATGGTCCCTGTTTCCACACTGGCCTTATGTGATTAGGGTATTCCATGATCAGGGCATGAAAGGCCCCCAGATCACTTAGTAGGTCCTTTCCTATCATCTCGAACAACATGTCTTCTAAGAAGAAACATGTAATGGGAATAACTTTAACATAATGCACTCAAAACTTGGCTTGAAGCAGACACTCTACCCAGACTTAAAAACCACACACCTTCATTAATACTCCCACTAGTTACCAAATCCACCCAGCGCTAATGCAGGTTCCCCGCTAGTAGGCTGAGCAGGAATAGCTAAATATAATGCTAAATTTCAACGGCCTGTGAGCTGAAATCCCACAGCTTAAAAAGCAGATGGCAGATGCCTAGGAAATGAAAGGAGTGATGTGCAAATAGATTTTTGCTAGCAACAAAAAGCACCCACAACCTTCCAGATATAGCAAATTCACAGTTATTAATTTTAGAGATAGACTGAAAAAATCTGTATGGGGAATGGTTTGGATTTTATTTTCTTTTGCTTTATAAAAGGATAATAATTCTTACCATTTTTACAATCTCAGGTACTAGGAGATGAAAGGTTTAAAATGATCCTGATGTCATCTCCATAGTTCAAAATGCCTGATTACACAACATGGACCTCTGTGTTTTATTGGATGGGAGCTCTGTGAGGTCTCTGGTTTTAAGATCGTCCCTTTAAAAATAATGCATTTGAAAAATTCACTTGTGTAATGTGCCACGGCATGCTCACAGAGGTCAGAGAACAATCTATGACAGTTGACTGTCCTTCCACCATGTGGGTCCCAAGGGTGGAACTCAGGTCATCAGGACTTAGTGGTACCTGTGTTTCATGAAAGACAGAAGAAAACCCAGCCAGCAGAGTCCCCGACAGCATCTGGGCTGCTCCTGTCTTGCTTCTCCATGCTGCTTGGAATGGGATTCAGATGTGAATATAAATCAGCTAAAACTTCACCATGTGGAGGACAAACCCAGGACATTTGGTTGAAGTCTGTGATGACTGTTACAGTGTCTAGGCAGAGCAGGCTGGCTGAGCTGACTCAGGCCTGTTTCCTTTACCCTAGTGGGTGTTTATACAGCTCTTCCATGTAAGAATAAGCACCCACCAAGAGACTGCTAGCTGACTGATGCCACCTACCTGTAAGTTTGGAGACCCTGAGTGTTGTGCTAAAGTAAACGGCTAGGAAAATGACGATGGTCTTTTTCTGACTGGTCATCCCATAAGTCACATCTATACTCAAGTAAGAGCTGAAAAGAGGGAGCTTGTTTTGATGCTGCAGCTCACTGCTCTGCTCTCAAAGTTGTGACTCTTCTGCCTCAGCCTCCTGAGTAGCTGGAATTAAAAGGCCTGCGCTGCCACGTATAGCAAGAAGAGCATATTTGTCCTGCTAAAACAGGGCATTCACACTAAAAATGACTTCAAGCCTTGAGACCTGGAGAGACAAGGGAGGAGAAGCCAAAGTTCACAACTAGCAAAGAGAGCCTTGACAGAAAGGTCCCACGCCATTCCAAAATCTCACTGGACTCACACAAATCAGTTCCCTTTAAAAGGACATTCTAACCAGCGGCTGTTAGAGCTCCGTGTTTCAGAAGAAGCCCGGGTTGCATTAGTTCCTTGGTTTGGGGGTGCTGATTCCTCCCCAGAGGACCCACGTAGAAACAGCTACAGCTATCGTCAGGAAGCTTTGAAAACACATCAGAAGGGACAGGTCCTAGCAGTGAGATACAGGCTGGGTTACAGGACCACAGACCACAGTCCCAGCAGAAAGCACCGGAAACAAGTCATCTAACCCTCACACCTTTTGCTATTGAGTCATTGTATACATTCCAGGCCAGGAGTGGCCAGGGACAAATGGTAACATCAACACTGCACTTAGTGTGGCAACTAGGTCATCTTAATCTTCAAGGAGCTAAAAAGACAGTGCCTCTTAGCTCTCAGCAAAGTCAGGCTCAGTATGCTTCCAGGAAAGAAGATTAAAGACATGAACTACTTAAGGGGCTTGCAGAAGTAAGGGACAGTAGCATCTCATGAAATAAAAAGGGGGTTGTTTAAAGAATGTGGAAGAAAGCAATATATGCTTAGCTGTTACAATGTTCTTTAAACCAAAGTATTTTTTAAAAGTCCCAATTTGGTTAATTGACACTCAGTATCTCTAGCCCTCAATACTAAGCTAAAATAGTAAAGAAAACATTTGTCAATGGGGTTGTGGCTGTAGCTCAGTTGGTAGAGCATGTGAATAGCATGCAAAGAGTTCTGGCTTTAGTCCCTGGCACATGCCTGTAATCCCAACACCTAGAAGATGGAGGCAGGAAGGACCGGAAGTTCAAGATCAGCCTTGGTTCCAACCAAGTGTGAGGCTGGCCTGGGACATACGGGATCCTCCAGGTCTCAAGGAGAATACAGACAGAGGGACTTGTTGGGATGAGAGAGAATGAGAGGGTAACAATGGGTAAAGCAACCAGAATACTTACACGTGGGCCAGAGACAGCTCAGTGGTTAGCTATGTGCACTGCACTTCTAGAGGACAAGTTCTATGCCCAGCACCCATGTAGGACAGCTCCCATTACATACAGGTATGGAATCATCAAGGAACAAAGTAAATAAAAATAATATGGAGCCAGTTTAGATGCCTTAGAAAAAAAAGCACCAGATAATCTCAAGTAAGCAAAGAAAAGAGGTAAGTTTTCAGGCGGGACATAGCTCCATGGTGAAACTTACGCCTGGCATTAAAGAGGCCCCAGGTTAGATCAGTAACATCACAAATATCATAAACTAAAGGCTATCAACCACACCTTCAACGTCCTGTCATCACAGACGTGCCCAGGATATCCTTGCCTTGCCCAAATAATCTGTACCTGGAAAGGCTACAGCAGGTGAAACAAAGGAAGGAAGGAAGGAGGGAGGGAGGAAGGAAGGGAGGAAGAAGGGAGGCAGGAGAGGATTGAAGAAGGAAAAAGAATCAATTTGTATTAAATTGTGTTCTTCGTTCATGTAATTTGAACATGAAAGGATAAACAGCTGAAAGCAGTATTTTTTCTAGATCATTATTCTCCATACACAATATATCTTAGAAGAGTCCTATGATAAAAAATTGTGAATATTTATGAAACTGTCACAATGAAATCATTGTTATATGCTAATTAAAAATTTTAATTTATTATTATTATTAATATTATTGGTTTTTCAGGACAGGGTTTCTCTGTGTAGCCCTGGCTGTCCTGGAACTCACTCTGTTGACCAGGTTGGCCTCAAACTTAGAAATCCACCTGCCTCTGCCTCTCAAGTGCTGGGATTAAAGGCGTGCGCCACCACTACCCGGCTAATTTATTTTTTTATAAAGTTTTTTTTTTTAATTTTAATTTATAATGAGGAAACTATTTGTGTGAAAACTTGATTCTTTCTTGGTTGTTTACAATGAAGTTAACATGTCCTACATAAACTAGATACCTAACTACCTTAAGCAATCGTTTTCAAACTTTTTTGATGCTTAGACAGATTTTTAAACAAAAGAGAGATTTAAAACAAATCCCCGGACTAAAATGGTTCATGGAACACACTTTAGGAAATGGTAGACTAGGAGCTAATCACAGTGACATCCTGGATAGGCCAGACCTGCCTTCACAAGGTCCTCCTGCTTAAAAACTGAAAATCAACACATTCGTCCCTCGCCTGAAATTTGCAATTCCATTTATTGTGCAAAATTCTAATTATAGCCTTTAGTGAACAGGTCCCGGGTGGTCTCTGACGCCAACCATTCAGAGTCACAGAAATCAGGGTGTTAACAGTGCTACTGAAAGTGGACAGTGGTTTATGGTTTTCAAAATGCGCTCTCTCCCTCTCTCTCTCTCTCTCTCTCTCTCTCTCTCTCTCTCTCTCTCACACACACACACACACACACACACACACAGTCTCAGGAGTGGGGAGCTACTGTTCTTTTAAGATCTCTAGAAGAGCTAGGGAGATGACTCAGTGGATAAAGTGCTTGTTGACCAACTCTGAGGACTGGATCTCAGGAAGCCACACAGAAGCTGGGCACACATGGCAACTGCCTGTACTTCAGGAGACAAGGGATTCTTGGAACAAGCTGGCCAGGTCTGCTAGATGGCGTGGTAAGCTCCAGGTTTACTAAAAGACCCTGACTCAATAAACCAGGTGAAGAATGACTGAGGAGGGGGCTGGAGAGATGGCTCAGTGGTTAAGAGCACTGACTGCTCTTCCAGAGGTCCTGAGTTCAAATCCCAGCAACCACATGGTGGCTCACAACCATCTGTAATAAGATCTGATGCCCTCTTCAGGTGTGTCTGAAAAAAGCAAGAGTGTACTCACATACATAAAATACATAAGTAAATATTTAAAAAAAAAAAAAAAAGAATGACTGAGGAACATGACCCGATGCTAACTGCGGGCCTCCACACACATGCATACATACATGCAAACATGTATACAAACCGCACCATAAAACAGATCTGTTAGTACTAGAATGAAGACCTGATATTGGCTGGTTTTAATCTATATCCTTCTTACTAGGAAAAAAGCTTTTCTGGGCTGAAATGGCAGAGATTACCCAGTGTCTACCCACAACACTGTCTGCTTGTGGACGTTGTACATCGTGGTGCGGAGCCTAGTGCGCACCACGATGTACAACGTCCACAAGCAGGAAAAACCCTGTCTTGAAAAAACCAAAAAAAAAAAAAAAAAAAGAGTCCCCATTTTTAGTGGCTTCCTTTCCTCATGGCAGCAGGAATCCCTTAGGTGTGAGTGACACAGATGTGAGCTATGCAGAAGACTGGATTGCAGGGCTCTCTCAGTCTGGAAGCATTCATTTGTCATCACTTCTAAAAACACCATTAAAACAAACAGAAGGAGCGCAGAGATCATCTTCTGCTCTTGTTATACTTAGGTAGTTTAGACTGGTTCAGTTTTTTTTTTCACATACACACACACACACACACACACACACACACACACACACACACACACACACACACACAACATTAAAAAGAATAAAAGCAAAATTTAATACAAATTTCCACTCTAGTTAGGGTTCTAAATCTTTTTATTATCTGAGAAAAGATACTGAATAGAAAAGCATTTCTTTCTAAACAAGATAGAAAAGAAAACCCTCCAGTCCATTAAATGGAAAATGAGACGGGAACTTGAAATCCCTACTCGTGCATCTTGGCTAACATCCAAACAGTGCTGGCAGACTGATGCCTAGGTTAAATGTTTTTAGTGCTATCTTCAACTAAGCATTTCCCTTAAACTAAGGACTACACAGGTATGTTAAAAGAGGGAGATGATAATTAGCTGTGAACATAAGGTGAGGCATAGTTTAAGTGTGCCAGATTCATCAATAATATAAATAACATCTGTGTGCCCAGCAAGTGCCCAAACCACCGATCCATCTGGTCCTTCCTTCATCTCTGGAACACACTGGACACTTAGGCAGGTGGTCTTATTACCACAGGACCCTCTGACCTTCCTTAAGGTCACACTACAACGGAGGAAGAGCCAGTCCTCAAGTTAGTAGAGCAATGATTCTCCATAGAGACATGAGTGGGCATAACTGATTATACCCTAAGGGTCAGAGGTCAAGGCCAGTCTGGAACATATCCTTAGACCTTGTCTACAAAAGATGTAAAAATAAAAATAACTGCAAAAAGCACAGGAAATCTTCAAACATATTTTGCTAATGCTCTAGGACATCCGGAAACACACTGGAGCTGTCCCAGCAATTCTCCATAGCCCTTGTTCCACCCAGTAGACATTCCTGAAAAAGTTATTTAAATACTGAAACAAGTAAAAGACATTTGTTGTAGTCTGTCTGACTGTCTGTCTGTCTATCTATCTATTTTTGAAGACAGGGTTTCTCTATGTAGCCTGGCTGTCCTTGACTTGCTCTGTAGCCCAGGCTAGCCTCAAACTCAAGAGATTCACCTGTCTCTGCCTCGCAGGTGCTGGGATTAAAGCATATACTACCACCACCCAGCTTTCTTTTTATTTATTTTGAAGAATGTCTCACCACGCAACTCAAGTGGACCTCAAACTCACTACATAGCCCAGGCTGGTTTTGAACTTTCCTGCATTACCCTCCCCAGGATCATGCACCTAACCAGTGGTTCTCAACCTGTGGGTTGTGACCCTTTTGGCAAATCTCTATCTCCAAAAATATTTATGATTCATAACAGTTATAAAGTAGCAATGAAAATCATTTTATAGTTTGGGGGGGGCACCACAACATGAGGAACTGTATTAAAGGGTTGCAGCATTAGGAGGGTTGAGAACCACTGTGCTAGACAAACACAACCTTAATAAGAGACCTATGGGCTTTTTGTTTTGTTTTGTTTTTGTTTTTCTGTGTTATGCTTTTTCAAGACAGGGTCACAGGTAGCTCTGGCTGTCCTGGAGCTCGCTTAGTAGACCAGACCATACTGACCTTGAATTCAGAGATCCGCCTGCTTCTGCCTCCCAAGTGCTAGGACTAAAAGAGTGAACCACCACCACCTGACAGGACCTATGATTGTTAAAGTTAGGTTTGAGCCTTTATGGACAAAATGAGTTTGAAGAAACTTTGGACCCTCAAGGGCGAGGTCCATGTGGCTCCATGGTAGAATCCCTTCCCTAGCACTGCACAGAAGGAACAAGTGGACAAATGACCAACGGAGTACTCGTCCTGAGCCAAGCAGTGTGGCTGAGGGGCCTCCAAAGCTGAAGCAGCTCTGCCTGCCTTGCTAGTTACCTCAAGGAACTCTCTGAACATCTAGTCTACCCTGTGGTTGGTCAGGCCTATGGTTAATAAGGTTTAATACACTATTAAGTGTCAGAGAACACTTTCTGATATTTAAAGTAGCAAAATCTACTTTTTAATTATTATTCAAGTGAGAATCTTAATGAAGCAGAAAAGAGAAGCCGAGAAAAGAGTGTGTGATGGACAGACAGATATGCCAAAGGTTGGAAGAAATGGATTTCCCATTTAGACTACCTCTCAATCAGCATTCAATCATTAGGTCCCTCGCTGATGGATATGCAACTGTCCATTGCATGTCATATTTAGAGTACACAGCAGCTACTCTACAGGACAGCCACTGCCCGTGTGGACTGTACAGTCTCTAGAGAGTAAGTGGATTTTAAGCAAAGCATGATTCCCTTACCTGGGGCTCAGTGTCACAAGGGTGAGCTCTGTGGGCAGAGCTATGAACTCCAATGACTGAACGATTTCTAAAATTTCCACAATGATGGTGAGGCCCAAAGGTATTAGTCAGATAATTGGGGGTTTGACCCTGAGAAGTGGAGAACAAGGTCAGCTGTGGCTGGCTCAGGATAAGGAAGGCAGGGAAGGAAAGCAAGTGTGTAGTATATAAAGGGTCACTTAGGAAAGCTTAAGGTTTTTTGTTTGTTTGTTTTAATCTTCATCCAAAAGGCAGAAGAATGTAACCAAATGGTTTAAATAGAGAAGTGATTTATTTAAATTATGAGCTTGTTAGAATATTCCAATTGCTTTAGATGGGCAATTGCTTTAGAGGTGACAGATGACTATAACCTCAGCACCCAGTGGGCTGAGGCTAGAAGACTAAGCTTGTGGACATCCTGGGAGGCCTGTCTCAAAGCAAAACAAAAACAAAAATAGGAGACTGTCTTAGAGACAGACTCTATACCATCAGTGAGAGACAGCCCATTCACCCTAATTTATTTTACTCACAATCGAGTTCTTTTCCTGTACCAGATACTCCCTGTACATATGTGTCAGAATTGAGATCAAGACACTACCAGCCATGGCCCATTAGTCCTGTTAGTCCTCTTGCAGCTGGACATGCCACAGCAGTAACTCACTGTCGTGAGGATGTAGTAACTCCTTCAACAAAGGATGCTGAGACGAATCTACAACAGGGTTCGGTACTTTGTTCCTGACTCTGAAGAGCACAGTTAAGTAAGCAGGCTCCTCATCTGATGAGCCTAGTGAATACAGAGGATACAGGCAGTGTGTGCCTGCACCCTGTATAACTGATACACACACACACACACACACACACACACACACACACACACACACACACACACACACGGTTGGATGTGAAAAATATCTCTGTGGTCTAAACCCCATCTTGGTGACAGGTACACAATGGTACAAATATACTAAAGATATTTTGAATTTGATTTTTTTTAGGGTTTTTCGTTTTTTGAGACAGGGTTTCTCTGTATAGCACTGGCTGTCCTGGAACTCACTCTGTACACCAGGCTGGCCTCCAACTCAGAAATCCACCTGCCTCTGCCTCCCAAGTGCTGGGATTAAAGGCGTGCGTCACCACTGCCCATCTTAAATTTGATTCATAATAGGGTAATTATAGATATGAATGTCATAAAACAGCTAAATAAAGCTGTAATAAATCTCCTGTCCTCAAAGATTAATGGTTGAATGACAGGAAAGTGAAGGCGACAGGATTGTCTGTTTCAGTGAATGTTGATACTGACATGTTTTAAACATGTAAGTCAGTAATTCTCTGGAGATGGCTAGAAAAAAAATTAAATCTACCAATGTAATGTTTCTCCATAAATTACTCCATCTAGAATATTAATCTTAGCAACATAACAATAAACAAAAATATTGTCGAGATGTCTTTGCTAAAAATTTCAGTGGAAAGAGATGCATACTGTATCAATTTCTTCTTATGCACCTGCACTGATGAGAGTGGATACCAGCTACAACTTCTCAAGGTTTGACACTTAATGATCTGTGAACCTGATGGCCAAGCACAGCTGCTTTGAGGCTAGCCTGATCATTCTTCTCTTGGAGGACACATCACAAGGGATAAAGGCTGCCAACAGAAAGGGAGAGGTCCTAATGTGCCATGTCCACTCAGTCTGCATTCATATCTTTGCAGACAGCAAAGGAGGTGGTGAAGGCTGATGCTATTTAAAAGGCAACTCCAGGCTCAAGGAGGAAGGAAGGAGAGAGCAGCGCCTAGAATCTGTAGCAGCAGCACAAATGGATTATAGGTAGTGGTGGACACAGCACCATGACTTTTAGCACACGTTTGAGGAGCTTGACTATGAGATTATTGCTAAAACCCTGGAAGGGTTATTCAGGAAAGATGTTCCCACAACAGACAGTCTCAGTAAGGGCACTGTTTAAGGAAAGACAACTGTGCTTTTATATGGTGAAGTCTTTCTAGAATGCTCAAATATAAAGTTTAGTAGAAAGAGGAAGAATAGGAATAGAAATAAAAGTATGAATGAGCCTAAAACACTTGAAGTGACAAGCATTGCATAGCTATGCAGGGACAAGAAGGGACATAATGAAGAGGAGAGATTTGAATGTTTATAGGTCAACAATGGAAAAGAAGCCCAACTCAAGACAATCTAGGTTCCCACTCCTCCCAGTGAAGGAAGTGGTCTTCATAAGGGTCAGGACAAACAAAGACAGGATGAGTGGGGCTCCAAGAGAAGGAAGAGCCATGTGGGGACTCCATTTGGATGACTATTAGAGAATAAACACTCCCCTCCCCTCATTTACAATCCTCAGAGGGGAACGAAGAAAGCTACTTTCCTACTGATGAGAATATAATGTTCTCTGGGTAAATTTTATTGTCCAGATTTACCAGTGAGAGGTGGGACTACAGTCTGAATGCAAATGTATCAGACTTCCAGATGAACAGGCATAAGCATGCAGTCCTCAGAAACAGTAGCAGTAGTTAAGAGAACTTCCATAAAGCACCATGTGTGAATTCAAAAAAGTTTATTGAAAATCTCAGACTGAACCAATCAATAGGTCCTCACTGGGGACAAGTCAAAGAGACACTGTGCTCTCTCTGTGGTGATTAGTCTTGTGTGAGAATTACTATTAGGAAAGAGGAAGCTTGGGTTCTTGAAAAACCAGGAAAGTTGAATCTTTGTTATTTTTCTGAGTCTCCATGAACTCAGAATGTTTCAAGGTTCTGAAAAAAAATTTTTTTTTAATTAACAAAACCCCACTACCACTTATTCTCAAGGAGGCCATAGAATATTTATTCTAATTTGGTCAGATACATGTGCTAACAAGATATACATCTTGGCATGGTAAGATATGCCCACTGGTGCAGTAATGCATGACTGGTGGGAGAGTAAACAGTACTTTCTGGTTGAATTTAAGGCCCACGCCATAAAATGGAATTCCTAACCCGTGGCTGAATGAATATTCTGCTAAGTAGACAAAGCAGTAACCTGTCTTTCGGTGTTTATCTTTACACCCACTGAAAAGTGTATCCGCCAGTCCTCGCCACAGAGGCTTCTCCTGCAATAGACGGCGGTTAATACAGAGACCCATAACTGGCCAGCATGCAGAGAGTAAGAGACTATGTAGTGGTCAGCTCTAGATGGGACATCTGTGTCACACACCCGAAATCCAAAGCTCAGAGATCATCACAGAAGAGGGGCAGAAAGACTGTGCCAGAGGAAGCAGACATCTACAGCGAAACAGTGAAACAGTAGGTCCTGGGCATGTAGGGTCATCGGACACATTAACTCACAGGAGCTGTGACTTACATGCACTAGAGCCACAGGAGATCAAGCCAACCAAAATCCCAACACAGGTGGGGAGGGGCCTGTGAAGTCCCACCCCAGGCAGAGGAACTAGTGGCAACTGATGACTGCTGGGGAGGGAGAGTCAAGAGTTTTTCAGGGGCTATCCACGCTGTAGGAGATGGTTCTCCATCCACGCACAAATAGGCAGCACTGAGTGAACTCAGTGGGTTTAAAAACAGGCACATGAAGTTAGGAGGGAAAAGGTTTGTAAGGGAATAGGGGAGGAACTGGAGGGATGGCAGTGGAACACGGCTTTGGTAAAAGCATTATTTTTTTGGGGGGAGGGGGGGTTTGAGACAGGGTTTCTCTGTATAGCCCTGGCTGTCCTGGAACTCACTTTGTAGACCAGGCTGGCCTCGAACTCAGAAATTCGCCTGCCTCTGCCTCCTGAGTGCCGGGATTATGCAAGTTAAAAAAAAAAAATCTAGATTCATATGAAATTAATCTATTCAGCTCCTTTCTCTTAAAAGTCTCTTTCAAAGGCACTGGTACAGATTGGAAGCTCTTAACTGCTCATGTAGACTAACCTGAAGATGAACAGAATCATGGAGCAAGAGCTACCTAAGAGTCTCAGAAATTATTCAAAATTAAAAGTCCTTTGATAAAATTGAAAAAAAAATTAACAAAGAAACCACTACCACCCACTCAAAGAATATTATTCCATAGGACCATAGAGTATTTATTCAGAACACATGTTAACAAAACATAATTTTGCTGAATATGAAAAGTATATCACCAAGGGAAATTTCCACTAAGATGCTAGGAACACTGCTACACAGAATCAATCAAAGTGGACTGCAGGGGTGTGCGAAGCCCCACAGAAGGGTGCTACTCCATTTATTCCAGTCTAGTCAGTGCCTCAAGGATCACTTCCATTAGAAGCATGAACAACACTGGACACTTCCATGCAGGAGGTCAAGGCATGGTGCTTGCTCCCCTTTGTGCACTGTGATCAGATACACTCCTTCCATGCCCCCAACCTTCCTGACAGTGGAGAACTGTCCACAGAGCCATCAGAGCACACCAACTCCCTCAGCCCGCCATGTTCTCTCTTTAGATCAAAGGAAGTTCACTCAATGCTTCGGGCCCAAGCAGGTTAACAACAATGAGTGAAATGGCAGGTGATGTAACATGCATGTGGGCATACATGCATGTATGTCCTGAGTAGTAAAATTAGGTGAAGCTGGAGAGAAGAGTGAAGGGCGTAGTATTTGGTTCCCATGATTGCTATTAAGTGTGATGTTACAATTAAAAAAATGTACATTCAAAATTTTATATATATTTCCAAACATGTCAATTCAAGTTTATTTTAAGAGCACTGCCTAGGTCCAACACGTGACTGGCTCTCAGTCTTTATTAAGCCATTGCTACTGCTTTGGTACACTAAATTTTGCATATTTACTTCCATCACCCTGGGGAGAAAAAGAAGCAAGGCAGGAGGTTCATCCATATCTAAAACTCTAAGGATGCTCTCTTCTTCAGACAACCTCCGTGGACTCATAGCCTGACGCCATTCGAGGCACAGCTGCTCTCTTATGATCACAGAATACTGTCTGGCCCAGGGCTGCACAAACAAACTTCATTTCCTCCCCACCCTGAGTGGTTGCTTACCCGTTTGTCAATGTCGTTGTGTTGAAGCTGCACAAAGCGAGCACTGATGGCTGCAATGTAGCTCTGCTGATTGGAGAACGCAACACGCCCAGCACCTTTCGGGTACTTCAGCTCTGGGTCTGTGTCAATGCCAGCATAGCAAACACCACCGTACAAACGGTCCATTATCATTGCCAGTTCAACTGTAAGAAAATAAACATGTCTGTGTTTAACCATTTGGAGCTACTCACCCAAGAAAAGGGGATCATGCAGTCTAACTACAAAAAGAAAACCCAGGAGGCGGCTTATGAGGAATAGCCACAGTAGTCTTCCAATTCTGATCAAAGAGCCACTCACTGGATAGTTTAAAGTAAAATACAAACCAATTTACACGTGTGCAGTCACAACTAAAGCACAGTATTAAAGAAGCACTGTAGTGGTGATCTGTCCTCACATTTCAGCCTACTGTCCTGGGCCTGGGGGGGGGGCAATTCATGGCCCAACAAGTTATGGTAAAGCAACTACTTATGAGCCTGAGACTGAACAGGGCTTCTGATGCCTCCCTGCCTCATCAGAGCTGCAGAATCCAGTCCTTATTCCATCTAGAGACAATGTGTCTACAAATGCAGACTCTGGCATTGATAAAAATGTGAATGAAGAGTAGATTCTACCCCAACTGAGAAATCTTCACAGCATCTCATACTGAATTCTAAATACTGACACTAGTTAATAAGAATAGCAATAGATAGCCAGGAAGCTGTCTCCAAGCTGTTAAAAACACATACCCGGCAATCTTGTTAGAGGTCTAAGCTAATGGTCCAGTCTACAGCCCTTGCCACGTTTCTTGCCTTGATTTTGGTATATTTAGAAAATGCTTATAGAGAAGTTATTTTGGAATTGGAACGTTCGAAAGGTCTGATATTAAAAAAAAATTACGCCCACCGTCAATCAGGGTATCCCCGAGAGACATGTGGCACTTACCTGTGCTGTCAACTGCCTGAAGGTAACTGTTTACTTGAGCATCATCTCTGGCTATGGCCATTCCTTTCAGGCCACAGTCTAAATCCAAAGACTCAGGCCTACCCCTCGGAAGTGACCTAAACCCATTCACCTTCAAAACCTACATATGGCATTTGAAAAGGAGAAAACAGGAAAAAAAAAGACAATGACCAGAGCCAATGCTGCAAATACCACCACATTCCTCTGGTGGGGTCAGGCAAGGGCTCTGCGGGCCCAATGGTGTGGTAGGACACCCCTGAATTCTTCAAACAGATGTAAAACGAATTCATTCTGGCATAATGAGGTTGCAAAGGCAGTAAGAAAAACTGTCATTGTGTCAGAAAGGCTGTCATTGCACTTCAATTTCTTTGTATACTAGGCTGCCTAACATTGATTTTTTTTTTTCCCTAAATGCCCACTTTTTTTTTTTTTTTAAAAGGAAGAATGACATAATGAAGTAGTAAGTTTCAAGTGAGAAAATGAACTGGCACCAACTAGACCAAGAGTAAGTGGTATGGAAGGTCAAGCAGCAGAAAGCTATCCCAAGTGTCCCATTATTGTCAGAGTTACTGAGTCCCAACAGCTGGGAGCACTGCTGGTTAAAGTCAAGTGAATTGTGCTGCAGCTTGCAGCAGAACCTCGAAAAGCATTCACTTGCACAATGCAACAAGAACTGCACCTGTATCCTGAATATCAGAGGTCAGTGGTTCCTCACACTTCATCCTCTGAGGTTTAAACTTTTCCTCATGTGGACAATGTTATTATGAACAGAAAGCAGGCTACTGAAGGGAGTATTGTAAACCATATCCATTAATGAATTTTTCTTGGAGAAGTAAGTAATATGCAGGCCCAGGAAATGAGATACTAATTTTCCAAAGACCAGGTTTGCTGTGGAATAGGAAAGAGAGACACACTCCAGTGGCTAGGCAAAGAAAGCCAGAAAGGCATCAGACAGCACTGTCTTCTATACTAAGTACTCAAAAGGGTACCTGATTACAAAGGAGGCTAGTAGCTGGCAGGTTAAAGCTACCTGCTCTGGTTAATGAGGAGTTAGACTGTGTCTACATGTCTCCACAGCAGTCTCCAAAGAATTTTAGGGGTCCTGATTCCAGAAGTCGCTTTCCATAAGCATCAACATTCCAGTGCTTGGTGAATCTTTCAGTTGAAAGTCATCTTCATGTGCCAAAGACTAGATCATGACTGGCATTACTGGCAGTGAACTTTTCTAATAAGAAGCAGGGACGCTCACTCAATTATGCTTTTACAAAACTATAGAAAAACAATAATTTCCACTCATGAGCTATCCAGTCATTGTTGTGTGTATGTGCACGTGTTGTGTGGTATGTAGACCACAGAGGGTAACCTCTTTGGGGGGAGGGGGGACACATTCCTCTGGAGCTGTCCACTCTGGCTTTGATACCGGTGGTTTCTTACTGGGCCCTGAAGCTTGCCTGTTAGGCTCGCTGGCTGGCCATTGAGCCTCAAAGACCCTTCTAGCACTGCCTCTGCACTGCTGAGATTGTAAGCATCTATTACTGTGCCCGGTTTTCACTTGCTTATGTAGGTTCTGGGGATCAAACTCTTGCTTTTGGATTAAGCTTTCTCCTGAATTCTACAGCATTTTCTTGGTTATCAAAATGTCTCTAGATATTTGAGCAATAATGTTTTACTGAAGTGAAAGGGAATTTGTTAAAAGGCAAATAAAAATAAAATAGAATAAACAAACCTGAAATAGCTAAAGGAATAGTTTTTTGTTGTTGTTGTTTTTGTTGTTTTTTTTGGGGGGGGGTATTTTTTTTTCCCTCAAGGAAGCTGACAAATTTTTATCTAATTCGTGGGGTTTTTTGTTGTTGTTTTGTTTTGTTTTTTGTTTTTGTTTTTGTTTTTTTTGGTGGGAGTGAGAGGTGAGGTGAGGGGCTAAAAACCTTGTTTTTGTTTTGTTTTTCTCATGTAGCCCAGACTGGCTTCAAAATTTCTGTGTAATCTTAAATTCTTTATCCTCCTGCCTCTATCTCTTAAGTACTATGATCACAAGTATGTGCCACCACACCTAGCTTTAGTGGTCCCCAGGACTGACCTCGGAGCTCTACCAACTGAGTCACACCTCAGCTCTCCATGTCTATATTTTAACTGCAGTAAGTCTATGTTATGATCACCTTTGAAGAAAACAAAACAAAACAATAAAAAGCAAACAACTGTTTACAATGGGCCGTCTGCTCAACTCCTAAGTCTTCCTGAACTCGTACAGTGCTTAAACGCTAAAGTGATGTCCCTTAAATACTAACCAGGGTTTCCAATATTTAAAAAGTAGCCACCTTTTCAGTAAGTAATCCCTTTTCAATAATTTTCATACTAAAAGAAAGCAGAAAGAGAAACTTCATCCATCCTGTACTGGGTGGGTGACTAACAGAAGTAGAATAATAAGCTTCTCTTAAGTTCTACAAATCTCCATTCTGCTAGTTTCCCATTTTTAGTATTTATTTTTATTTGTATGTGTTCAAGTGTCTGCAGAGACTAGAAAAAGGTGTCGAAACCCTTGGATCTGGAATTGCTAGGCACCTATGAGGCACCCAGTGTGGGCGCTGGGACTTGAACTCTGGTCCTCATGATTGAACAGCAAGTGCGTACTCTAAAGTGCTGAACTATCCCTCCATCTCCAAGTTTTTCTTTTCTTTTTTTAAATAGAGGATGTAAGTTTACCAGAAATGTTGCAGCATACAATTACTTTAGAGGCTAGGGTTGGAAGTTTCTCTACAGTGAGTATCGTTAGTGACTACAGGAGCGCCCTGCAAACGCCCCTTTCTTCTGATGAGGGGAAGCAAGGGTGAAAAGACAGGCTGCCGTTTTGACTTTCTAGAAGGGAGAAAGGAAATCAAGACAGTAATTGTTTAGACAGACAACTAAATCTTCATGGATTCCTTCATCTGTGTCTGCACACACAAACCATAACTTTGTCGTGAAAACGGAGTCTTCAACCAAGGGTACGTCCTATTAAGTAAGCCTATGAGAGTGAGTCCTCAGCCTAAACCTCCTTCAGTAGAGTGGATAGGATAATTCCCTGGAGCAGTGAGAACCATTAACCCAAGAAAGATGTGGTCTCAAGAGCTGGGCATACAGAGAAGGAGTGTGGTGTCTATATGGCAGTTATGTAGGCAACAGGGAAGAGTCGACAAGGAAATGCCTCAAACCACTTCTGGCCACTCCCAGTGTTCTCAGAGTCTGCCTGGACAGCACAAAAGTGAGAAGCCGGCAGGCTTCATAGGCGTGTGTGAGGGCATACTGTATTTTAGACCGTATGCTCATGTCACGTCGTGACCGGCTTCCAGCAAGCAGCGAGAGTACTGTGAGCCCTGTTCCCGTGATGGCTCCCACACTGAGCTTCACTGTGTCACACACCAGAGAGGGAAGCAAGAATAATGTAGCTGTGGGAAGCACACAGTGTCTTCATGAACTCTATTTTGTGTATACTTCTGAAGTTGAATCTGAACCCGTTTTGGTTCCCTGGACCAGCTCCTGATTCTTTAGAGATAAGAAAAAAACCTTTAGTTCACCAGAAAGGAAGTCTTGCTGATTCTCCCCACTCTGCTCTACCTCGGGGTTCTGTTCCTCTTGTTTAGTTGCTGTTCAAAGCCAGCCTGAAGGGCAGTGTCTAAGACTGGGACACCGAGAACCAAGTAGGGTGGCAGAGGAATGAGGATCCCCATAAAGCCAGAAGTTCACTTTTTCTCTTTGGAAATAACACATAAAATGGGCAGGAACAAGGCATGAAGCCCCTCGGGACGACAAGGCAGTCCTGGCTTCTGGAAGGAAGGAGGATGAACGTTCTGGGCTTCCCATAATGTTTATGCTAGTTCACGAGGGGTCAAGAGGAGGCATGTTCAGATGAGCCCCAAAACGTTTTTAAATGGATGGCATCGAAGCACTCAGTCAGAAAGGGAACTTTAATTTCATGAAATGAAACTGGTGCCAAATTGCTCCTTTAACTAGACACCCTCCCAGATCTTCCCTGGATAAGACAGTTTTCATCAGCACAGAGCCCGGAGCTCAAGCACCAGAAAGACTTGACACTCGACTTGAATAGTGCCTCCTCCTTTCTAAAATGCAAAGTCTACCGCTTCCAGCCTCTCAAGGTCATCATGAATGCGACCGACCAGTGAATGAACCGGCTCCAAGCATACAGCTGAGAACGCAGCAGCACCCGACTGCTTCGTTTTGTTTCATCCCTGCTTGTAAATCTTTGCTTTGAATTAAGCTGGCTTCCTCTCTGCTCTATAAACATCAGTTCATCCTAGCCTAACTTTGGCTTTATGCTGGCTCAGTCTGTAGTGGATATGACAATGTTTGACAGGATCTGTGGGCAAAGGTTTGTTTGGGAAGAAGGGGTGGAACACATACCAGCATTACAAAGTCCTTAGCACTACAAGCACTTCAAACCTGGAGTTTATTTGGGTCACTTCAGACTAAACTTGGGACTGGATGAGAAAACGTCTACTGCTGAGAAACTTGATATTCAACAATTTTGGTCATCTCCCACCTCACAGAACAGAAAGTCAGAATACGATCCCCAGTTCAGGTGAACTACCAGAACGTTTGCGCAAAATGTCTGAAACAAACGATCTTGAGACACCCTGAGATGTATATTCTCTCCAGCATTTATCTGGGCATAAAAGCCATCATCATACGGCATTGGGGTTAGGGAGAAGGCAACTTCAGGATCTGCCATGGACTATCAGCAGGGTGAAAAAGAAAGGGGAGGGAGAATGATCAGAGCAATGTTAACAGAGACCAAGGAAGCCACAATAGAGACGCCATAAAAGGCTCTTGGAGCTCAAGGCAGCAGCCTCTCCAGATGCCGGCGGCTGCTCTGCAAGGCCAAGTCTGATCAATGCCGGCAGGAATCATCAAGTGAAGAGAATGGTTTGAAAGAAGAGATTCCAAAGCTTAGTGACTTCAGTGGTCCCCAAATCAGACACCTAATTCGAGAAGACGGAATGAAAGCAGCACACATGCGGATGAAGTCGAGAGCACTGGGGGCCAACGGTTCAGTCTCCACTTGGTCCCTTCACAGCCCCCCAGCCTGACACTGTTTACTTATGACTGAAGAGGTGTGCAGGAGTGCGTGTAATGGAGCTGTCCTAATGCCATAGGGCTTTTCCTGTATGGGCATTCAGGAAAAGATGTTGCTCCTATCACACGGCCAAAGGTTAGCATATGGTTGTCTCTAGACATCAGAAAAGCAAAATGCTTAGTTCTTTGTAGACTCTCTAAATATGCAAACTTTAGCCACATGGGGGCAGGATGGATCTACCTACAGCTTTCTTCCCCCCTCAAGGTGAAAGATATCCAGACCTAAGAAACACCAGATTTGGGGCAAATCATTCTTAGCTTTCTGGTGCTACTCATAAGAGTAATTGAAAGGGGGCAAGAGATGAGAGCGATGTGCATTGTCTGACCTCTACCTATAACTGAGGGATGAGAAATCTCATCCAGATATGCTCATTTTCAGATTTCTTCAATGCTCAGGTTAGTTTTTATAGGCCTGTGATTTCCCCTACCAACCTGAATTTTAAAACGGAAGTTTGACCTGGGTATGACGGTTCATATCTGGCAGGAGGATTATGAGTTTGGTGACACAATCACCAGAGTAAGACCCTGACTCCAGAATAAATAAGTAAACAATAAATAAATAAAATAAATAAAAAAAAGATTTTGTCAAAGAGTAGGAATACTTAATTAGATGGGTGCCCTAAGCCCGTTCAGGACAGTACTTGTTCCTTAGAGGGATCTCTAGTAGGATGGATACAGGCTAAATTTAGGAATCCTATTAGTGATCACAGTCCCTATCTTACAGTGTCAAAAGTAAAACAAACAAGAACCTCAAAGGAGCTAAAGGAATAATGTAGGTGGTGGCATTCCAATCACTCTGATGTGTTAAAAGACGGTTTTGGCCAAGGATAAAGTAAAATTTATCCCAACAGCCAAAGCCTGACCTGCTGAGTGAGGCCCAAGGAAGGACTTTAGAATACTTTGTAAAGAAAGCACTCTGTCTGGAGAGTGGCTCGGGTGAGGAGCACTGACTGCTTGTGCAGAGGACCCGGGTCTGCTTTTCCAGGACCCATGTCACATGACTGAAGCACCTGTGCCTCCAGCTCCGTCCTTGGCCTCCACAGGTGCCCTTGAGCAGGTGCTGCTCATAAACTCTGGCAGGCACAATAAACAAACAAACAAACAAACACAAAAATCTTTTAAAAAAAGTTCGATATTTCAAGACCAAATTTCAAAATGTTAAAGAATATATATGACTCAGTCTTCAACTGTCAATATGTCTCTTGTGTTCTGCTCTTAAAACTTTGGTTTCCTATATAAAATTTCCTGTTTAACACAACAGTGCGACACTCACTCAGTTCAGTACGGCACACCCTGGCTTATTTATTAAACAGGTAACTTCCTAATCACTTAGCTACCAGCTGCCCTCTAGAAGTACTGTTAAGTGTGCTGAAAGTGACACTTCCAGAAGACCGAGTGACTAGGTCCCTCTTATATATCCACCAAAACAAACCAATTTTAAGACAAAAATAGCTAACTTAAAAAAGAAAAGATATCCAAGACTAATTAGGTATATTCTCTAGGCAAAGAACACAAATCTTATTTCTGATTGGATACCTGAATATAATTTTTTAAAAAAAATACCCCCCCACCCCCCCGCATTTTGAGAAGGCTTGAACTCACTACATGGCTAAGGATAAGACTGACCTCTTGCTCCTCTCGCCTTCTTCCAAATACAGGGATCGCAGAGGTGGGTCACCATGCCCAGCTCTATAACCTAGCATTATTTTTGCCTGATTCTAGAGCTTGCAGCATCCTGCTGATATTAAACAGTGTGTACAATGTAGCTTATAAGCTGCACTTCTAGTGACTTGAAGAAAAGGCCTGACTAGTTAAAAGCCAGTTGTACTTTTTATGATTGTGGGACATTTTTTTTAGACAGCTTCACTGAGACAAGCTGGCCTGGAACTCAGGAGGCCCACCTTCTTCTGCTTAGGGTTCCAAGTGTGTGTCCCCATGTCCAGTTTCAGGACTTTTAAAGATTCTCATGTGGAAAGAGTGCAGGGGTCAAACCTTAAAACAATTTCCACTGCACTGTAGTCACTGCAGTGTACTACAGTCACTAGTACTACAGCTACAGTCACAAGGGTTGTGAGTGCTTCACGACACCCACCTGTTCACATCGCCTGTTTGTGCAAACACCCATCTAACTCAGACCAAAAGGCTGTGTCTGTCTCCTTGTTCCCAGTGAGGTGGCCCTGCCTAGATTTTACCAAGTGGTGTTGGCTAAGGAAGAGGGATCTCATTGCTCTGCTTGCTTTCCTTTGGTATAGTTTTTCATTAGAAGAAAAAGCAGACCCAGAAATCTCTGACTTTTAGAAATAATGTAAAATTACCATAATCAAAATATTTTAGAAGTTCCTCACAATAGGATTATATCCCATTATTCAGTTTAGCCCAAAACTCACAATCTCCCTGCTTCAACCTCTCAGTGCTAGCGTTATAAGTGTGAGCCATCAAATTTAGGAAGATACCTTTATAGAGTTGCAAAGTTTTGTTTGTTTTTAATGTGTAGGCTGGAGTTAGAATTCAAATACTGTTGAGAATTCTTCAGAGTTTTCTGTGTAGCTCAGGCTGGCTTTGTATTCGCTCAGTAAGTGGAAGCTCAGGCAGGAGTCAGGTTTACAAAGCATCTTGTGTCAGACTCCAGAGTGCTTGGCTGACAGGCATGTGTCACTGCTCCTGACTTGTCTCCAGGTTTAAGCAGCGAAACATCAGTCCAACACCACCTCAAGTCTCTAGTTCGTTAGGACTCAGCTGCCCTCAGCAGCACAACTGCTTTAGCTTCGGAAACAGGACAGCAGGAGCAGCAGGGGTCGGGCCGGGTGGTCCAGGCCTGCAATCTCAGCCACTTCAAAGTTTGGGAAAGGAGGATTCAAGGCCTGCCTGGACTACACAGTGAGTCCAGGCCAGCCTGGCAACTCTGAGAGGCTGTCAGAATAAACGCAAAAGGTGGGTTGAGGATATGAACACTTGACTAGTTGTGTCAAGTCATGGGTTCAATCCCCAGTACTGCACCAAAAACCCACCACAAAACAAGAGCTTCTCCAAAATCATAATTAAAGAATTATGATTCATTTTTGGAACTCATAAGAACTAATCAGATTCCACCTTGCTGGGGAGGCTCAGAAGCACAGTTTAATTCCCAGGCACGGTCCCCAGCCATAGCTTGTCTTCTGATTGCCTAGGCACCCAGACACATTGGCAGACTTCTGACAGGGTGCCTGTCGTCTGGAACAACACTAAGTGGCGTGAGCGTGCACACTGCCAGATATTATTATTTTAAATATGTGGGTATAAAGGAAAGAACTAAATAGACCTCACCCTTTCCACAGAATGGTTTAATGAACTTGACTCCCGCACCATAAGAATATACAGCATTTGGGGAAATTCTTAGCCATAAGGACGTCGCTCAGTGAACTGGCACAGCAGGCTTCCCTTTGGAGGCTGAGGCTGGCTGACTGGAGAGCCAGAGCTAAGGCACTGCGGACTCAGCACTTTTGCCATGCTGTGTCTATTTCCACTCACCAGCTCGAAGGGGTCGTGGAACTCCCCCAACAAAGATAGTTTTTCTGGGGTCCAAAGGCTGAGAGCCATCCATTACAAAGTCACTGTCACTTAGGTTCCATGGTCGGATTTGCACCTGAAAAAAAGGCGTTTACTTGGTCCTTACTTCATTTCCATCAACTCCAAATGAGAATAAGATGACTCATGACACACCCACTGTGCATTTTCACAACATCCAAGTTCCAAACAAAATCAAGTTATTACTTAATACGGTCTGCATGAAGTGCCGTTTAGTCTTGGGGAAGCCACTCAACGCTCCAGACACATATCATGAACCCCCGCACAAACCACCCGTGTCATTAAAGGTAGTCTCCAGCCAATTCTGAGATTTGAATCCAGTTCATCTGAACACATCACAGACTATTGATAACCACCTAGCTTTTTGTAATGAATCCAGCTAAAAGGAACAGAAACATTAGGACTATTTCCTGAGAATTATCTATTTTCCTGGATTTTCAATTCTCATCACCATCCCAAGTTAAAGTATTTACTTTTTAAACAATATGACATAACACAGATTAACACTCAAGTTAGCAAACAATTACAGAAATGGCAAACCCTGACCCTTAGAGAACAGTATCTAATTTAATTATTAAACTGATTTTCTACACAAGGTTGGTTAAATAAAGGCAAATGTTGTGTGTGTATGAGCTCACATGCAAGAGACAAATACGGACACACAGACACACAGAGTGAGAGGAGAGGACAGACAGACAGAGACAGAGGGGGAAGAGAACTGTTGTTTGTTGCAGGAGTTGGCATTCTCTCTTTTTAGCACCTTTAACTGCTGTGCCATCTCACCAACCCATAAACGTTTAAAGAATATAAAAAGAAACCATTACAACTTATTTTCTTATTCAAGCATGAATGTATGTGTGTGTGTGTGTGTGTGTGTGTGTGTGTGTGTGGTATATATGTATACATGCATAGGCATGCATTCCAGATATGTGTGTGTGTGTGTGTGTGTGTGTGTGTGTGTGTAGTGTATGTGCATGCATGAGTGTAGAAGTCAGAGGACAATTTTTGGAGTCGGTTTTCTCCTTCCAGCTTTCTGTGGGTTCTGAAGATAGACCTCAGGTTATGAGGCTTGCATTCTGCATTGTCAGGTGGTAAGCATCTTTACTCACCACTTCACTGCTTGCCCACAGTATTTCTTTTTATTTGGATTCTTAATTTTCTGCCAATAGTTTGTATTATTTTATCATTCACTAAGAAATGAAGTATCTTATCAGCCTACCCTTAAATTCCTTTGAATCATGACAGGATTACAAAGAACAGTTTAAAACAAAGCAAAACCAATGCTAAACTTTCTACGCTAAAAGGTTAAGGGTGACACTGTCCCCAGAGGGGTAGTTGGCAAGTGGGTGGCCACTGGAGACCAGCCAGGAGAAGCCACCTGGTGGTGTTTGCCCTTAAGGAGTTAATGCCTATCCTCTCTCCCTCTCAGGTTAAGACAGGATACAAAACAGGTGAATTTTTTCATATTTTAACACCCACAGAATCCATTTCTGGTCTCAGTGGCTTGGCTCAGTAAGCCTGGTGCTCCTGCCTGGCCAGATTTGGCTTCTGTCTGCCTGCCCGCAGCTTTTCTAAAACTGGTACCGTTCCTTAGAAAGAACCCACAGTCCTTCAAATGGCCAGGTTACCTTACCCCAGCCTAGGCTTCTCTCTCTCTCTCTTTTTTCTTTTATTATACTGTTTCTCTTACTAGAAAGCAAAAAACCACAATTTTTTCAATTCTTCTTTAGACTCTAACAACATGAGCCTGCTAGCCATTCTGTTAGGGCTACAGGGTGTGATCCTCCTTTGCTGTATGAGAAAACGCACTGTCATTCCTGTAAGATGTGCTTAGCTGGGCTCCATGACTGCTCCCTTGTCATTCCCACAAAAGTGGTTTCGTGCTTTCATGAGGGAGCATCACTAATTTTTAATTATCAACACAGTCATTTCCTGATATTGGAGGGATGAAGGTTTAAGAAGAGGGATACGCATCCGGCATGGAACCCCTCTGCCAGCCTGACTTCTAACAAAGCTGTTATGGCAGCTTATGGACTCACACACTGTTGGCTGACTTTGGTCATGGTCACTGTCCCCCCAACCCTCTTGGTGCTTCAGTTGCAGCCTCAACATATTTGCTCAGGGAGGTCTCAAAAACTCCTGGGCTCAAACATCCCCCAGCCTCAACTTCCCATCTAGCTAAGACTATCATTGTGCACTTCTGAATACAACTGGTTTTGTCAACAATTTAATATTATCCATATTACTGGGATTCCTTATAATCCTCAAGAACAAGGTATTGAGAAACAGGTATTGTGGAACTTTAAAACAGTATCTTCATAAAATAAAAAGGGGGAGTTATACCCCTATACACCACAAATTTAAATCATGAATTCATCACTTCGTTTCAAAATGAAAATAAGTTCCATGACGTTTCCATAGAGATCTATCTGGTTTTGTCTCATAAACATTACAGGAAACACATTGCACCTTCTGTAATAGTTGTACGGTTCAGCTGGTCAAAGAATACTGCAGAAGCCCCAGAACTGTCTCCATGACAGCTTTTGTCAGCAATGGTCTTCCTTCCACCTCCACTTCCCTCTGCCTCATCACCTCACACACAACTCCATGCCTTTGCTCTATTCTTGGCTTCACAGCTTAGGTAGAAACACAGGAAGAAGGCTTACAACACAGCACTGATCAACCCTAGTCACCAAACCCGCACTTCCCAGCTGCTGCCAGGAAACCGCTGCTCAGAGCTGGTGCCCTGCAGAACTAAAGAAAAGTTGACATAGGCCAGCATCAGTGCACTCTGCATTAGCAGAGCACTATGACTGTGGGCTGAGGCTTTCCCTCTCACAATGGCTGCTCTCTCTGAGATACAAGCTACTTCCACACAACTCATGCCTCCCTGATGGCAGCAATGCTCAAGAAGCACTTACAAAAGAAAAATACAAAACTTATTTTCTTTTAGTTTCTTTTTTGAATTATGCATTCCTCTGAAGGCTTTCCTGAGGACCATGAAATCGATGTTTGGCTGAACTATGTGTCTTCTAAATTCTTAACGTCTGAATCAGTAATCTGTTTTACACAAAGCTTGCTGGTATAAACATTTATTTATGCCACAGAGTAACCTTGAAGGAATGCAACACTAATAAAACCCACAGTTATTGGTAAAAGTGTAAATTCTGAGGTCTCCCAATGTGTCTTCTACAGAGTGCATGTCCTCAGGGTTGCTGTGTCAGACGACTGCTATTTGGGGAAAACTGTAGATTATCTTCTTGGAGTTTCAGGACATTCATTGATGTACTTAATTGAAAACTCTAAGGAAGTCTTCAGGCAAGAAATCTGTTCAATGTTGTTAAACATAGCATATACCAAGTTATCTTTTTTTTTTTTTTTTTGGTTTTTCAAGACAGGGTTTCTCTGTGTAGCCCTGGCTGTCCTGGAACTCACTTTGTAGACCAGGCTGGCCTCGAACTCAGAAATCCGCCTGCCTCTGCCTCCCAAGTGCTGGGATTAAAGGCATGCGCCACCAAGTCCGGCTCCCAATTTATTTCTATGCAACTTTTAAATATAACATAAACATAATGTTCGAATTTGGGCATCACTGTCCTACACTGAAGTACTCTATTGAGTGATGAACTGTTATTGTTTTGAAAAGGTTACTTCTACTGAAATTAACTTTAAGTAGTTAAGAGTAAATTTAATAGTAGTAAATTAGTTAATATATTTAAATATTAAACAGCTGTCTAAAGAGTTAAAAGTTCTCAGACTAACCTTAATTAAATACATGTTACCAAATCAGTTCGGTTATATTTACTATTTTATTTTTTAAAGATTTATTTTTATTTATTATATGTAAGTACACTGTATCTGTCTTCAGACACTCCAGAAGAGGGGGTCAGATCTCGTTAAGGATGGTTGTGAGCCACCATGTGGTTGCTGGGATTTGAACTTTGCACCTTTGGAAGAGCAGTCGGGTGCTCTTACCAGCTGAGCCATCTCACCAGCCTGGTTATATTTACTATTAATAAAGAGTAAAATACTGGATCTAAATTAAAAACTAAAATTTTATTTACTGAAAACAAAAGGTGATTAATAGAATTAAGAGCAAGTCAACTACTAAGAAAAACATTAAGAGTTCAACATGGATCGCTTGTTTAGACTGAAGACATATAAAAATCACTAGCTAAAGAGGTCAATGAAAATTAACAAAAACTTTCTATCTTTAATCACAGAATAAAAGAAAACACAATGGCCTTGCACACTGGCACAGGCCTTTAATCCCAGCACTTGGGAAGAAGAGGCAGGCAAAACTCTGAAGCTTGAGCCTTGTGGTCTACACAGAGTTCCAGGCCAGCCAGGGTTGCATGGAGAGACCCTGTCTTGAAAAAAGAAAGAAAGAAAGAAAGAAAGAGAGAGAGAGAGAAAGGAGGGAGGGAGGGAGGGAGGGAAAGGGAAGAACAAAGAAAAGGGCTTCAAGTTTTTTGGTGTGTGTGTGTGTGTGTGTGTGTGTGTGTGTGTGTGTTCGAGAGGGTACGCATGCACTCGAGTGTGTTTTAAAACATCATTTAGCCTTCCTACAATTCTAGAATTCTCTATTTAGATTCAAATTAGCGTAGATCACTAATTCTGAACACTCATTTGGAACACCTTGCTTTATACTTCATCCTCCTGGTTACCACTGTATGTTACAAACGCCCATCACAAAAATATTCTACTGCAAGGTGTCTTGTTGCATCTGTTTTTCCAAAAGGAACTAAAAAATCAGCACTGCAGCTCCACGGTCAGCTCAGGTGCCAGAGCTGACACTTCCTCCGCAGCCATCTGGCTATTAGCTCTCTCCTACAAAGCTCAGAGCTGAGACACTGTCAACTCTAACCCCCACTTTGTGATTTCCTGGGCTTCCCCGCCCCCATAACCTTCAAGTCCCTACTCTTCAAGAAAAGACTAGTTTTCTCCCCCCTAATCCTACAATCCTTTCATTTTACATGAACAACAATAGTGCAGAACCATCAGGAATGCTCTCCACAGCAAGTGGCAGCATCCCAACTCATCCAGCCAGGATGAGTCAGCTAAACCAAGTCCCCTGACATATAGCTGTAACGGGTCAGTTGAAGGGATGGACTCTGACCCATGTCAGCTGTCAGCAATTCTATTTTAAGTACCACAGCCCTCACCAAATCATTAAAGTGTGACAGCACAAACAGAAAGAGCCAGCAGAAGCAGAAAGAGTTTATACTTTGTAGAGTGTCTTTGCCTTTTTCATGGTATAAGGGCTCTTTTTATTACTAAACACAGAAACTAGCAGCCATAGCAGCGGTATTTGAGGAATTAAATTTTTCAAAGCACATATATATTTGGTATTTCATTTTGAGCTAATTTTCATTTCTCAGATAGTAATAAACAAATCAGCTAATTTCCAGGAGTAGATGCTGTCTATTAGTCTCAAGTGTTCTTCTCTACCAGGCGACAACCCGGGTGAGGAGAAAGAACAGAGTCTGATAACTGATCAGTCCTTGGCTTTGGTAAGAGTTCTGTATCCTACATGGCTCTGGGGCTGCAGGCCCAAAGCTGTGACTCTAACCCTCTAACCCAGCTGTTCTCAACTTGTGGGTTACAATTCCTTTGGGAGTGGAATGACCCTTTCACAGAGGTCTCCTAAGACCTTTGGAAAACACAGATATTTACATTATGATTCATAACGTTAGCAAGATCACAGTTGTGAAGTAGCAGACATGAGGAACTGTATTAAAGGGTCGAAGCATTAGCAAGGCTGAGAACCACTGGTCTAACTGATCCTCAGACAAAAACCAAACCAAAACAAAACAAAATGCTCCAGGGAACTTCATCAAAAGAGCCAAAATTCTTTCTAGACAGGGAGCAATAAATAATCCCGGGAAATTCTGTCTTGTGCCTTCCAGAATGCTCCTGGTGTCCCACCATGTACAGTAAGGTAGATCCCGCAGCGTGCACTAAGCTGTAGTGGCCACTCCATGCAAGGCTTCAAAGCCTCTCAGGGGCTGTCAATTGCTAATAAAGCATGGAATTTTGTGTACTCTTTCATAGGGATGCTTAGCAAAAAATAAAAAAATAAAAAAAAATAAAAAATAGAGAATGAACAAATGATACTACGAAAAAGGTTATGTAATATGCACCCATGACTTACTCTTGAATTAGTAAAGTCATTATTAATGAAATGCTGCAGTCAAAAGCCGCAACTGAAAGCAAACACGTTCCTGACCAAGCCATACCATCTGCACACTCTTCTCCATCCATGACTCCCAAGCCATAACATCTGCACACTCTTCTCCATCCATGACTCCCAAGCCATAACATCTGCACACTC
>NC_034590.1:148428870-148445174 GCF_900095145.1 Mus pahari
CATCTGCACACTCTTCTCCATCCATGGCTCCCAAGCCATAACATCTGCACACTCTTCTCCATCCATGACTCCCAATCTCACACATTCCCTACGACACCTCTCTCAGAGTACCTACGGCTCCTTAGTTCACTTTCTTGTCACACACCTATTTTCCACTGTTAGAGCCAGGGTTCTTTGAGGCTGAGCTCATACATCTGTGTGAGGCCCAACTGCCCAGTAAAGTGTCCAGCCTTAATGAACTCTATGTGCAGATTTGAGGAATGGTACTCTTTCTTCTGCACCCCCTTTTTGAGAGAATCTCACTGTACATTCTGCTCTGTTCTCAACCTCGAGACGTTCTTGGTCTGGCCTCCCAAGTACCGGGATTACAGGTAGGCCCAGCAAACCAGCTTGGTTACTGCTCTCCCACAGCTCCTAAAACATGCTACTCATTTAACTCCTGGGGGCATGGGCATATACTGTGTCGGTTACCAGTGGGTACTTTAGGGCATGAGCTTACTCTCTGTGCCTGCTTTTGATGTCGCTAAGTCATAGGTTAATCAGGTAATCAGAATGACTGTGTGCATCATCACCAAATGTCATTTAGAAAACACAGCAGCTGATGGGGTTTTGAAACTACTAGCACTTTTCACACTCAAGTGCATGTCTGAGTTATACATTTTCTTCTCTGTTGTTCCCCAAGACGGCATAAACTTTATTATGAATTCATTTGGGGGGTTAAGATGATGAAACCCTTTTAAAAATATTCACCTATTTATTTAATATGTATGAGTGTTTTCGTATATGTATGTGCACTAAATGCACATAGGTGGTGCTGAGGGCAGAGGAAGGCATTGGATGTCCTAGAACTGAAGTTACAGATGGTTGTGAGTTACTGTGTTGGTGCTAAGAATTGAACCCTAGTCCTCTGCAAGAACAGCCAGTCTTCTTAACTACTAAGCCATCTCTCCATCATCCCCTGGGTGACTTTTTAAAAGCATATGAATGCCTTGTAAACTAATACTCACTAAGACAAAGTAGGAGAAAATACATCCTAGGTATTTTCTAGAGTCATACTTAGACTTACTAGAACTATATACAATAATGATGACTTAACAACCATGAAAATTAAGTCATTTCAAGACTGAAATCCAGGCCTATCTGACTTCACATTAACTATCCTGCAAACCTGTGAGGTCTGTCCTCTAGGCCGCTGGCTGGAGCCACAGCTTCCTGGTGGGCTGAAAATGTATGTCTAATAGTAAGCAACCAGTTTCTTCTCTCCAAGCTCTACTCTGCCTATCCTCTATACATTAGAAATGACCAGCAGTGGCTGAAGGTCCCGTAGCAGAGGACTTGCCTAGAATGACCATGGTGCCCCATGCATGTGCCAGCACCACCAGAAAGAAAAAAGGAAATGGCTAACAGAATATTCCTTGCTAACAGATTATTCCTTGATCCACTGACAAAACATTGTCTCTCTCTCTCCCCCCACCCCCTCTCTGTCCCACTAACTTAGCAATGGAACTAGCTCTGTTATTTCGCCATTTTAAACTCCAGACTCATGCCTCAATTTTGTACCCAAGCAAAGCACTTTGGTCCAATGTTTCCATACACGTGTATTTACAGCTCCACAGTACTAAGAAGGGATGGTTGTCAACAGTTTAGAGGAATTCACTTATAAACATTTGGGTCAGGGTCTGGAGGAGCAATGGCTCAGTGGTTACAAGCATATGCTGCACTGGCAGTGTTTGGCTGAGTTTGATTCCCAGCACCCACGGCAGCCAGCCAGCAAGTGCTTACAGCACCAGGGGATAGGATGCCCTCTTTTCACCTTAACATAGCACTACACTTATGTGCATAAACCTACTCACTGATAGCATACATACACATAGTTAAAAAAAATAGAAATAGAAATAGAAATAGAAATAGAAATAGAAATAGAAATAAAAATAAAACCCAATCAGGTTACTAAGTTTTTCCTGGGAGGAAGCCTATTGCTTGTTAGGGTTTCAGATAACTAATTCCACAGGGATCTATATAAGTGCCATGTCCAAAGCAGGGCTATACAATGCAGGGTTAGAGAATATTATACAATATTACATACATTTTTTTGTATATTGTAAGATACTTTTACAGCCTGAATAAAATCAATGTTTCTTAAATATTTTATAGATATAGAACTTTTATTTTATTTTATTTTATTTTATTTTATTTTATTTATTTATTTATGTTTTGGTTTTTCGAGACAGGGTTTCTCTGTATAGCCCTGGCTGTCCTGAACTCACTTTGTAGACCAGGCTAGCCTCGAACTCAGAAATCTGCCTGCCTCTGCCTCCCGAGTGCTGGGGTTAAAGGCATGCGCCACCACGCCCGGCGATATAGAACTTTTAATTAAAGGAGAAACTTAATATAAAATGTATAAGGTAAGTGCAAACAATGGTGAGACTTTCAAGATGGTTGTCGACTGGACATGTGTTCTTTAGAATACATGTCGGTGAAAACTGAGTGCAGTCCCTGAAGGAAAGCACTGGCTGTCTTGTTCTCTGGTCTCTATGTGGCACCCTGGCTACATAGAACTGCCACTTTACCTTCGTGGAACAGGCATAGCGCATCTCTGAGAAGCTCTGGACCCACTTGCAAGTTCACAGACTAAGAGCAAAATAGGAGATTCTATACTCTTATTTCAGACAAGGATTTCCTTCTTTGGAGAAATTCTTGGAAGAAGGTGCCCAAATCATGATCAAGATTAAGGATTCAAAGAACAAATAAGGAAATTAAGGTAAAAAGTTTTAATGACTTCCTAGGTGGCACATGACAATGACTTAGCCGAGGGTTCTAAGATGGATTTACAAACCCAGATTTAACTGAGCCAAACCAAAACAAAAGCTCTGGCTCGGAGGCAGTCACGGGGGATGATGCAGTCTTAGTAGATATGCAGTGAGCAGAGACATGAGGCAGCCAATCCAAGTGCCCTACAACAGCTTTTACGTATTTTTCCAAGTTGAATTTTCTGGAAAGATTTTGCTTGTTCATATGTTTGTTTTGGTAGCTGCTATAGAAGATATACTTTGTTATAGACAGTAAAATAATCAGTGAAAAAGTTCATAGCATTTGAGAAAGGTTTTGATGTAAGGGTAGGAATTTGACCTTGTGACAGAAACAAAAATATTCAGTTTGATTAAAATATGAGGGCACAGGAGAGGGAGATGGCTCAGTCATGAAAAGACTTGCTGTATAGTCAAGAGAGGTGGAGTTCAGGTCACTAGAATCCAGGTGGGCATGCAAGTTTGCCTATGATGCCAGCCTCAGAAAGTAGAACAAAGGAACCCTGAGTAAGCTGGCTGGCAAGATTAGCCTTGTTGTTGAGCACCGGATCTGACTGAGACACTGCTTCAAAGATTAAGCTGGGGAGTGAGGAAGAAAGATTTTCACTATTTATCTTATACTTCCTTATGAACACATTGCAAACACACATATCAAAACATTCTACATACATGCATACACTCCACACATACACATGAAAGAAAAGGGAAGGTAAATAAATATGAAGGTCAGAAAAAAAAGCAAAAAAGGTTGGGAGGGAAACTGAAGCTAGACTGGAAAGCTCTCAACGCCTAGGCAAAAAAATCTGGACTGTTTCTATAACTAAGGAAGAACAACTAACAGTGATAGAAATTTCACTGACAGGCACATAAGTAGGTCAAGAGAGACCAGAATGACAGACTAGACAGCATTAAGAACTGAAACAAGGGGCCAGTCAGATGGCTCATCAGGTAGACACTTAACCGCCACCTCTTGATGATCAGAGTTCCACTCCCAGGACTGACACGGTGGGAGGAGAGAGCTAACACTACAGAGCTGTCCTCTGACTCACATGCCCCCCCCCCCAGCCCCATGCACACAAGCACACACAAAAGAAATCAATTAAAATATATTTTAAAAAGAACTGAAACAGTAAGTAGCATCTAACTCCGGCTTCTCTGTCACTATCATTCTTTCCACTGAATTTTGTTTTTCAACGTATAAGTGAATGGCCATGTTACCTGAGAAATAGTCCAAACAACTAACCTACATAAGCATGTCAGCTTGTTAATACAGTTTACATTCTTTTCTCGGTGTTTCTGATTTCGTAACTCAAGTCAGTCTATTATAGAATCACTGTCAGGCATGGCCATGCTTGTCTTTTGTCCAAGAGTTGGGAGGCAGAGGCAGGCAGATCTTTGAGTCTGGCATCAGGCTGATCTACAAATCAATTCCAAGTCAGCCAGAATTCCATGGTAAGACCCCAGTGCCCAATCTCAAGACAAAACAGAGTGAGACTTTTTATCATCTCCTTGCCCTCCTGTCATCTGTCTTTCATCTCTCTCTGTGGACTCATCCAGTACACCTGCTCTATAGTTTGTTGTTTAGAACCTTTAGGTTCAGACTATTCATATTTTGTCGCCTTCTTGGGAGAGACTGCTGTTCATGGCATCCCTCTGCCTCACTGGAAGCACAGACATCACTGTCATGTGGGGTGCCTGGGACTGAGGAACTTGGAGCTCCTCTTTCTGTAGGAAGGAAGCAGTTACAGATCTTGAACCCACAGCAGCTCCTGCCCTGGCCAATCTCTGCTTCTTTCCTTTGGGAATAAAGAGTCAAAATAACCAGGCAACCAACACAGTTCTTTCTGCCACCTTTCAGACCCAAAGCTATACACAGACAATCTACACAGAATCATTTAAGGGAAGGAAATGAATGAACAAAACCACCTATCCAATATATCCTAAAATCCATCAGTTTGGGATTCAATTGATTTAAAACAAGCATCATCCTGGACAAGATAGTTTAGAGCAGACATTACTGTTGTGCTCTGTACTGAGAAAACAATCTAAATAACTTAATTCACTAAACTGGGAGAGGGATTTGATTTGAGAAAAAGGAGAAAGGGTAGGAAAATCTTCAAGGTAACTTTGGAACCTGATATATTTCTATCCACTTTTTATTCTGATAGAAAGATTTAAACATCAGTCAGGGCACTAGCATCCTGAAGGGTAAAGCATGAAGGCTAGTCAGCCTAAGACGTGGAGCAACGAGGAGCTGTGGCTGAGAAAGCTTGCTGAATGAGCGCCTATTTCCAAGGTCCTCCACTGAGTCTGGAAGGCTAATTCTAGCCTTTGAGACATCCATCAGCATGAGCTGGGGTGTATATGTGCCACTACCGGAGTGTGTCTAAATGAAGCTGGGAGTACCGGATGGAAAGCTAACGCTCAGAAAGAAGCTGCAACACTGGAGACAAAAGCTCTGCGTGTTCTACCATGGAATGTATTTCATTCAAAGTAGAGAAACCAACGGGGAGAGGTTTTCTTTCTATGTTTTATACCAACTATTAATGTTGGAAATTCTGAGTATGGCTGGATCAAATAAACATGTTTTTGGATAGTCACCGTCAGAATTTATCTGCAGTACAACTCCTTCTCTAGCTCAGGTAAGGTAAACTGTGATCAGGTGGAAATGTGAAGTAACAATTGAAAGCTAGTTTCTCATAAACATTTCCAGTAGAGAAGATTATACTAATCATTTTCAAAGCCCTTAAAGTATGGAATAACGCACATATTTAGAGTGCAAACACTACGAAGCAATGGCATTATCTCCATACCACATATGTTTGCAATGATCAATTTGCTCCCCTCTCAAGACACATCTTGTCCGGGTGTGGGCCTGCCCTACCAGACATCTCCTCTAGCCTACAGAGCCAGTGACATGGAGGTTCTGAGCCCTGAGCTCATCTCATCTCAGTCCTACAGCTTGTTCCCTAGTGTGGGCATGAGGATGTCACCATGCACCTCTATCCCTTTGCCTTTCTACATATAAGATGTGTTACACCCTCTCTGACAATGTGTGGCTTCTTCTGCCATAGCCTTCCAGGTTGACTCTCGCTGCCTTCTCACTGAATGCTAGGGGCATCTCTGCAGACTGACTGATAAAGTTTCTAATCTCACACACTCTGAAGGGACTTAAGTAATTTTAGGTTGAATTGTTACTCAGATGATGTATTACATGATCCTTTTCTCAGTAAGCCTTCACATCTCCCACACCACGCACATGCCTTTTAAATAAAGCTCAAGGTTAACACAGGTTCCCTACTTTCCCCCTCGCTATTGTCTCCCCACCTGTACAACATACAACAATGTCATTACTGTTATCAAAATTTGGCAATGGATCCAGAACCAACAATTACAATGACACTTTTATAATGTCCTTATTTCTTTTTCTGTATTAACTTTTCTGCCATGACTCAATAATCCCATTCTGTAGTAATTCCCCCTTCTACTTATATACAAATTCTCCTCTTTATAGGTGGCAAGTCCCAGTGGGAAGCCCTGTTCTTCCCAGAAGGTATGGCCACATGGCTGAGCTCTAACTGTCCTGTCCTGAACCACATCACTATGAATGACTGACTGATAGCACCAGAGAGCTATGTTTGTACAAGTACCTGTTCTCTACTGAGTGCTTCTACATTCATTTTTCTCTCAAAAAACCCAACAAAGAATGACTTGTTTTTCCTATTTTCTAGTTTAGGAAATGACAGGATGGCTACTCAGAACCAAGCGTATATTCAAATACTAAGTAATGGAGTCAAGACTCAAGCTCACACATCTAACCCAAGTCTTCATAGACACACTTCTGAGAATATACTTAGCCAAACAAGTGAACCCCAATATCTCTGATGAAAGCATGCAGTGGCTGCTCTAGGCCCTAGATAGAGCTTTAGCTGCTTGCCCACTCATTCCACATTGTATTTTTACTGTTTCCCACCCTAAGGACTGAGCCTTTACACACAAACTTATCCCTCCCTGTCCCTGCCAACTTCCCATGGATTCCTACCATTGCCAGTTAACTAGATTCCTTTCTTCTGCTTTGAACACGGTCTTGACTCTTCTCTACTCACTACAATCGCTCAGAAGTCACAGGCTCTTAGCCACAAACTCTGAATGAGCACACACTTGTTTACAGTGTCAGCGCCATGCTTTCTGCCCTGCCCTTCTCCTGCCCTGCTGAAACTGTCCATTTAGAATGTGACCTGCTGGCCCACCCATCAGGTAGCTGTGGATACAACCCAGCATAAAGCATATATTCAAGGACATTAAAAAATAAATTCCTCCTGTCCTTGATTTGAAATAATGACAGAAAAGAGCTGCCACAACCACTAAGAGCATTGTTCACCTCAATTCAGTGTCTAAATAGCAGTCAGCTTACCAGGCTTTAAGTGGATGTCAAGGACCCATTTATTTACCCGTGGTCTCAAAAGTGAAACATGAAATTTGAGTACTTTTTTCCTAACTTCTCATCATCAGCAACAATCTTAGCTCTACACAGTAAGGTCAACCCAGGTACTAGGCTCCTAATTACTGCATTCCATGACAAGGAGAAGGAACAGCTAGACAGCTACATACACACACTGGGAAAGCAGCAGCTGACTACACATCACTTACCGGTTTATCCTTGATGGTCGGGCTGGACACACACAGGTACAGTTTCCCATCCTCTTCTAGGCAGGCATCTATCAGAGCTTGCACTGAGCTCTCCTCCTGGAACAGCAGGAAAGCATAGCCTTGGGGAGAAAGAAACAAAAGGGTGGGAGAGATCAGTACTTCACCCTCAAAGCTGTCATGAAACTATTATCTGTAACAGGTATGGGGGCTCACATCTGTACTCTCAGTGCTCAGGAGGCTGAGGCAGGAGGATTGCCATGTGTGCTAAGCTGAGCTACATAAGGAGTTACAGACTAGTCTGGGCTACAAATCAGGAAGCCTATTGTGTCACTGTTAGTAAATTCTTACTAATCCCTGGATGTTCAAGTGGGGCAGAGGGACCTAAGACCCTGCTGTGCTAGGCATAGTACTTGGTGCATACAGACAATTATCTTGCTTAATTAAATCACATGCTACTCTGACAGCTGGGTGCTCTAACATCACTTCGTTTAATTTTCAGAACTACTCAAGAGATCAAGTTCAGACACCTCTGTGGAATTTCCACGAAATAGGTCTCATCACTAAGGTCCACTCTGAATGGTGCAAGCTACAAATAGTATCCAGGAAATAAGCATCATTTCCATCCAGCAAGCAACAGTCTTGATTCGTGCACAGCAGGGAAAATACTAAAATACTGTACTAAGTGAAAGGAGCCAGACAGAAAACACCATGTCCAGAAGAGGCAAATCACAATAAAACACAGATTAATGGCTACCTATAACTAGAGGAGGTTGATGTGGTGGAATTGATCCTGTTGACTGATGGCTGTACAAGCCTGTGACCATATGGAAAACTGCTGAATAACACATATTAACTTGGTGAATTGTATACTATGTGAATTACACTTCCCCAAAGCTGCTTTTAAACAACCCGGCAGGCTGGTGTGTATTTGCACATTACTGGTGCTCTTTCCCCCAAGGAATATTCTCCTGAGGGAAGCTACAAACTACAAATGTAGTTTTTACTCTTAAAGCTTTTAAAGGTATATTTCATTATTATTCGTTCTTTGTAAGCTCCATACTTGTATATGATGCTTTAATTGTACCCACCTCCCCTCCTCCTCCAGCTCCCCTGGACCCTTCCCAACAAGTTCCCACCCAGCTTATGCTGTTCTCTCCCTCTTTTTCTTCTTTTTCCTCCTCCTTCTTCCCGCTTCCTTCTTTCCCCCTGCTCCTTCTTCTCTCTTCTCCTTCTCCTCTCTTTCTCCCTCTTCCTCCTCCTTCTCTTTTAAAAACAACCTACAGAGTCCAATTAGGCATGCCCACATGCGTACATGTGCGAGGCCATCCACTGAAACATCGGCAAACTACCAGTGGCCACACTCCTAAAGAAAAATTAATTTCCCACTGCCAGTAGCCACCAACGGCTAATAGCTCCTCAGCCGTTAGCTGAGGTGGCTGGAATTTTGACTGGCTTAGTCCTATGCAGGTAACCAAAGCTGTGGTAAGTTTGTGAGTGCAATGACCATGTCATATCCCAAAGATAGCAGTCAAAGGCCTCTTCTCCATCCTCTGGCTTTTATATTCTTTCAGCCTTGTCTTCCTGGATAGATGTTCTCTGAGCCCTGGGGTGGGATGGGAGAGGATTTTGGTACAGATGCTCCATCTTCAGGGAATACTGACAGCCATTTACAATCTTCACTTTGACTAGCAAACATCAATATTAACTGAAGGATTTCCATGGACATAGTCAGTGGTGGTGGGTGTTGTTTTGTTTTAGTTATTAAGTGTGTGTGTGTGTGTGTGTGTGTGTGTGTGTGTGTGTGTGGTATATGTGATATTTCCTTGTTGAGACAGGGTCTGGCTATACCAGGCTGGCCTAGAACTGGATGTGTAACCCTGATTAGCCTCAAACTTGACATCTTCCTGTTTCAGCTTTAGGAGAGTTGGCCTGACTAGCATGGACCTTGACATCTTGTTTGCAACATAATTTTAAACTGACATGGAATAGTTATATAGCCTGTGGTACCACGTGAGGATAAGCTGATGCATAAGCACAGTGTAGTGATCCAATTCTGAGACTTGGTTCCTCTCTCTTCTTAAACGTTTTTTATTGCATTGTGTTGGGAGATCCAAACACTTCTTTTTCAGTTCCTTTTTTCTTTTTAAAGGAGAATTACCTTTCTGATCATCATGTCTATTGGCCATTGGAATGGCAAATAATTATGGATTAGGAGTCAGGGGCTGGGTGTAAGTCTTTTCCTAACATAGCATTTACTAGCTGTGTGATAACTGCAGCAATTAGATACACCAAGCACTGATGTAAAGGTCCGGTGCTTATGCGCTCATTCGGTCTTCCTGGCCTACAAAGTAGGTACTATTTTTAATTCTCTTTCACAGTTCAGAAAACTGTACGGGGTGATTAAGTGGCTGGTTTGAGGTTATAAGCGATGAAAACATTTACTGTAATAGTAAACATTTGAATCTCATCGGTCTTTTTTCTGTAAAATGAAGAATACATTTGTCCTTTTATCTTACAGCAATATTAACCTGTTGATAATATATGTAAAAATGCTTTGTAAATGGGAATATCACACTATCATACAAGTGTTGACTTTCTGTTATACATTATTTTATTTTATTTTATTTTTCTTTAACCTTTTTTTTACAGTCCAGTTGTTATCCCCCTCCTGGTCTGCCCTGACTGTTCCTCATGGATTGGTGAAATTAACAAATTAAAAATGGCCATCTGACCAAAAGCAATTTACAGATTTAATGCAATCCCCATCAAAATTCCAACACAATTCTTCAAAGGCATGGAAAGAGCAATTCTCAAATTCATCTGGAAAAACAAAAAACCCAGAATAGTGAAAACAACTCTTAACAATAAAAGAACTTCTGGGGGAATCACCATCCCTGACCTCAAGCTTTACTACAGAGCAACAGTGATAAAAACTTCATGGTATTGGTACAGAGACAGACAGTTGATCAATGGAATAGAACTGAAGACCCAGAAATAAAACCACACAGCTATGGTTACTTGATACTTGACAAAGGAGCCAAAAATATACAATAGAAAAAAGAAAGCATCTTCAATAATTGGTGACGGTCTAACTGGTAGTCCGTATGTAGGAAAATGAAAATAGACCCATATTTGTTACCTTGCACAAAGCTCAAGTCCAAGTGGATCAAGAACCTCAACATAAAACCTGATACATTGAATATAATAGAAGGGAAAGTGGGAAAAAGCCTTGAACTCATTGGCACAGGGGGGGATTTCCTAAACAGAATTCCAATGGCTCATGTCTAAGATCAAGAATTGATAAATGGGGGCTGGTGAGATGGCTCAGTGGGTAAGAACATCCGACTGCTCTTCTGAAGGTCCGGAGTTCAAATCCCAGCAACCACATGATGGCTCATAACCATCCGTAACAAGATCTGACACCCTCTTCTGGAGTGTCTGAAGACAGCTACAGTGTATTTACATATAATAAATAAATAAATCTTAAAAAAAAGAATTAATAAATGGGACCTCATGAAACTGAAAAGCTTCTATATGGCAAAGGTCATAGTCAATAGGACAAATAGGCAACCTACAGATTGGAGAAAAAAAACTTTACTAACCCAACATCTGATAGAGGGCTAATATCCAAAATATATAAAGAACTCAAGAAGCTAACCACCAGGAAACCAAACAACCCAATCAAAAAAATGGGGTATAGAACTAAACTGAGAATTCACAACAGAGAAATCTCGAGTGGCTGAGAAGTACTTAAAGAAATGTTCATTCTTTTTTTATGATTCTGAATTACATATACGTATGTGTGTCTGCATTTGAGTAGTGCACATGAGTGGGGTGCTTGAGGAGGGCAGCAGTGTTGGGTTCCCTGAAGTGACAGTTACAGGTGGTTGTTGAGTCGCCTAATATGGATTCTGGGAATTGAACTTGGGTCCTCTGGAGGAACAGCAAGTACTCTCAACCACTGAGGTTCCCTCCAGCCCCAATTCCAATTTATGATGTGTGTAAAATTCACACTGAGTTGTTGTTATGACCTCATAAAATTGTAACTCGTGTGAATGACATGTGCTCCTTTCTTTTCTGCATTTACAAAGTATCTGGCGAATCAATGGAAATGATCTAGATATCAAAGTAAGCCTTAATTAAAATTACTCAATAGGCTGAATAGTACCAAACATTAAACTGGCTGGATATCTGCTTTCAATATCATTAGCCATTTCCACCAAGAGAGAACTGACAGATATAGGTTTATTTGCTAGTTTTAATATATACCCCTTAATAAAAGCCAATTATACCTATAAATAGTGTTCTTGTAATCACAAGGTTGATGGCAGGTTCTATTAGTTTGAAAGACATATAATGGTTTTTTGTTTTGTTTTGGCCAAAACCTCTCTTCTTTATTTCCCGTACTCTGAGTCAGTAATAGACACAAATTCATAAAACACCTCCAGTTTCAGAAATGACAACTGAGGTGTATGGGGGCCTCTAAGACATAGTGGACGATAGGAAGCCCTCAGCTCAGAGCCAGTCTGAAGGACAAGAGGTGAGCTCTGGAGGAACTTGTGGTCACTGCTACTGTCATGACCCTAGGTTATATACAGCATAGTTAGAATGAAATTCCTCACTTCCCACTGGTACCAAATAGGTTAGAAGTTCAGGGCTGGAACACAGAGGGAGTTTTAGATAAACATGAATTTGCAGGAACAGGAAGATATGAGGGCACAATTCCATTTTATTTGGCTAGGTTTCTAAAGGGTAAATTTAATTAACAGGACTTTTTCTTTTAATGCCTGAGAACATATTACAAATTACCTCTGAAATATTCTTGGTTGGTTTTCAAATACAAAGCTTCCTGGGGTCTTAAATATCTTTCATATTATAATTTTAAGTATCTCATCCCTATGTAGTTATTACCAAGCTTACTACCATAACTACCAGGCTGTGGGTGTTAAGAACCCACTGACTCATCTCACCCACACAGACTCCACAGGGTAAACTCAGTTGTCATTATCCTGTCCCCAGGGATTCTTAGATTCAAAGCTAGGGGCTGAATTTGGAGTTAAAACCTAAGCCAGATCTGGAGCTCTCACTGCTGCCCATTATCAACACTGTCTCAAGTAAACAGAAGATAAGACTAATTACAATATCACTAAGAACATACCTCTAACATTTTTTTCTAATGTGAGAACGCCTTTTAGATGTTCCTGGCAGCAGCAACAACAACAGACGACAAGTTCTTGAGTTCTATCACCTAGGAATTTAGGTTGAGCCACACTAGAACTGCTTACTGCTTGTTCACAGATAATGCCTTCAAGGAGATGTAAGGCAAAACTATTTTATCTCTTCCTCAAAGAACTGATTCAAATGGTGCACGAGTGGAAGACACGGGAAATAACATAAATTTGTTAAGTCTCTAAGAACTATGAAGTTAGAGGCTATCTTTGGATATGTACTGAGTCTGCACAACGGCTAGATTGGCTGTTCTCTAATGTAATGCCTGCTGAGAAGAACAGAACTCAGCTGTGCTGAGGCTTCCTCTCCCAGGAGGACATCAGTGCCACCCCTCACAATAGGCACTTCCTTCTACCCATTTATGTAGTTGTTTTTGTGGCTTTCTAGCCAGATGTCACATACAAAGGCCATGACGATATTCAACAGCTCATCCCTTTCCTGCCATTAGTAGGTCTGGAGATGGCCATCTTCTGGGTCCCTTTCTCCAATTCAGGACAGCAGACTCCTTAGCAAGGCCAACTCTCTGTGACTTTAGTCTCTGCAGACAGCATGTACCATTCACTTTCAACCTAGACTGCTTCTTTGGCCTGCTTCAGACTCTAGTTCTTTCACTGGGAGTATCAGACAGCCTACAAGAGCTGGTGGATACACTCAGCAACTAGCTGGCCATGGTGCCAGGCCTTGGAGGCTCAGAAAGACTTCCTAAATCCAAGCAATCATGACATCTGACCGAGTGCCCTGGCCTGTACTTGCCTTTAAAATGTCATTGGTGATTTACTTGTTTCAAGTAATAGCCACAAATGAGAAAAAAATTCCAGTGTGCGGGGCTGGGCCCTGGTTTGTATTTATAAAATGGTAACCAACCAACATACAGACTTATGATCAAGTCAGAGCAGTCTCAGAAAGAGAGGTTCAAGCCTTGGATAGGCAGAGAAAACTCTCTCACCTCACAAAATCCAAGCTCTTAACCACCAATACCCTTCCTAGAGTCTGAAGGGCACCGCCAGTCTGAGCTGCCTGGGTTCAGACTTTTATTTTTTAATGACACAAGCCAGTCTGTTTCAAACATTCTCTCTGACCTTGACTTTCAGGTCATAGGACTTACCTGGTTTGCCTCAGGAGGTTTGTCTTTGGATTCATTTCAAGAGAACCAAAAATATCTAGGAGGTACAAAGCATGATGGTAGGCATTGGCTCAACAAGGAAGAATAGTAGAAAAGAAGGACCCTGCCCTGGAAAACCCAAGATTTATATCTTCTGTGTATAAGGATATAAACAATGACTGTTTTCATGGATAGTGTAGTGGCATGGGTATGTCCTACAGAACACTAGTAAAAAATACTGCAGCAGATCTGTCCAATCCAGAGATCTTACAGAGCAGAAGCCAGATCTAGCTGGAGAGGACTACTTTTTTCCAAGAAGCGAGGTCATTCCAAGTTCAGGAAAGACAGCAGGCCATGGCACGAACAGGCGGAGTTCAGACTCATGTGTAAAGAAGCAAGTAGGTTCTGGGTTAGAACACAAGGTTGGAGTGAATGAGTCACACCAGCGATCCCCTGCCTGCTGCGTAGAGCACTGAAGACCTAGCACTCCCATTTATTTTCCTGTTGGACTAGAAAACCTCAACTCTAAAATGGCTTGAACTCTTATGTGCCCTAGGCACAGGAATCTATACATTAATATTCGATGAGTTCATGGGGGCAAGCAGAAAGCTCTCACCTACAGACAGTATATTAGGGAACAGAGAGGTGGCTCAGTAGTTAAGAGCACTTGCTGCTCTTCAAGAGGGCCTGGGGTTCTGTTCCCAGCACCTAGGGTAGCTCACAATCACACCTGCAACTCCAGCTCCGAGGTCTTCTGCGACCTCCATATGCACACCCGGGACACACATGCATACATACAAATTGAAAAAAAAAATACATTAAGTCCTTTAAAAAGGAAACTGCATTAAAAATCCAAAGGATCAGTGTTTTAAATGTATTTTTAAAAATTGAACTTCACGGAGAGATGAGAGACTATTTTCAGTAAGCAAGAGATGACAGAGACGACAGAAGCACACTCTGAGGCCAGAGGCAGATCTCACATGTGCACAGCCCCTGCTCAAATGTAGAGATGGCAAATGCACTTGCTCACCTTGCCACGTGGAGTCAGACTACATTTACTTCCTGGAGCTGAAATACACATTAGTTCCAGCCCATTTTCTGCTTCTTACTACACCAACAACTGCTTCTTGTAGGCTGGCTGTGGGTGAGCAGGGGTGGGAGCGGCTGGGAGTGACAAGAAAGCAAGATGTCTGAAAAGACACACGCCCAAAATGGAGACTGGTGGAGCACTTTCTGCAGTCTGGGGCAATGACGTGGAGAGTTAGCATTAAAGCTGTTTATGTAACTACACCTTCTCATCATAAAGAGGGCCTTGTGAAGCCTGCCAACCTGTCCCTTCAAGTCACTGTCAGTTCTTATAAGCACCTGACCAGGGAAAACTGAGACCAGGCTGGGAGTTTATGAGGAACTGACCAAACCAGTTGGGTGATTTTATTATTACCAGGTATTACACTTTTGTGGAGGACATAGGATTTAACACCTACTGATCCTAAGACTTGTGCTAGTGCTCGTGTGTACTGCCTTATCTAATCTAAACAACCCAATGAGAGGCACTACCTCAGATGAGTACATTGAGATGCAGGGGTTAAATTACTCAATGCTAAATGTCAAATAGCTAGTAACTGTTGGCACCTCTTCCCGAGACTCAATGTCTGATATCTGTCCACATGTTGTTGTTTTTCCTTCACCCTCAAACAATTGGCCAGCTGTGTTTTCAGACACATCCCTCAGTCATGTCCCCAGGTCTAAGGTCTGATACTAAATTATTTTCTCCTCTGACTTTAATGTCCTCAGATTAGTTCTTGATTTCACTGACAATACATTTTCTCTCTGTAACAGTTTCCCCTTCAAGACTATGGGTACCTACTCTGTTTAGAAGACAACCCAAGTTCACTGTTAAGATCAATAATTTTTACAGTTCCCCATAGCTATTTCTCCTCCTCTTCTCCCAACCCATGTGGGTATGAGTATGCATACCTGTATGCCTATGTGTTTATATGTGTATGTGTGTGTGCACACATGTATACATTTGTGCAAGATACATGTCAACTTTGGGTGGCCTCTTCCTGGCCTGAAGCTTGATGGTTGGACTAAACAGGCTGCCCAACAAGCCCTAGGGACCCTCTTGTCTCCCCCTTTCCATGCTGGGATAAGAGGCACACCTGATCTTTAATGTGGTTTCTGTGGACAGATATCAGATCCTCATGATTACATGACAAACACTTTAGTGACTGAGTCATTCCTCCAGCCCCATGTTCCCATTTCCAATCCTTTTACTTAATATACACTTTCTTGGTCATACGTTCAGTCTTGGTCCTAACAAAATCCTACAGTAAGTCCAGACCAAAACTGAAACATCCTCTCTCCTTTACCTGACAAATTTGCATTTCATTTCCATTTCTGACAGGTGCTATCTTCTATGCAGAGTCCTCACGAGGAGTACTTACAGCTTCCAAGCAGAGTCCTCACGAGGAGTACTTACAGCTTCCAAGCAGAGTCCTCACGAGGAGTACTTA
>NC_034590.1:148445184-148450626 GCF_900095145.1 Mus pahari
GCAGAGTCCTCACGAGGAGTACTTACAGCTTCCAAGCAGAGTCCTCACGAGGAGTACTTACAGCTTCCAAGCAGAGTCCTCACGAGGAGTACTTACAGCTTCCCGGGATGAAGCACCTGCCCTTTTCTAGCATCTCTGCCCAGGCACAGCATGTACCACTGTGACCTTGTTCGTACACACTGTCTCTATTTCTGTAGTTTCTCAGGCTTTGTCCTGTGGCTTACATGCCCCAAATGCTGTTCTCCTTCCTGTACAGTTCCCTAAATTGTAAATGGTTCACAAAAACCAAGTTCACAGTTCGACTTTAGTACAATGCTGAGAAGACAGGTGTTTAATAAAATAGTCTAAGTGGGAGTGTACTATGGTCTCGAAAGTAAAAATAGAAGCTGCTCCATCTGTCTAAGCAGGATAATACAAAAAAAAAAATCACCTCATTACAGTACAGTGCAGTTTCAATGTTTTCACAAGAAAACACTCCCTGGAATGAAAACTGCAAGTATATAAAATATTAAAATATATTCATAATTCACCAGAGTGTTAGAAGTGTCAGCCAAGACCTACATTTATGAAATGAAAATAAAAGAATATTACTCAAAGTATTTATTATATTATAGAGTGAGAAAGATTAGATACATGCTAAATTCATTAGGCTTCCTGACTAATGTTTACATAACCCAGAAGGTGGAAAAACTTGGAATCTGAGACTAGAACAACAATGACTTATTTTTATTCAAATTATCTACAAGGGGAAAAAAATGACATTTGCAAACCTGTCTTTCCAAAGTCAGATTTTAGACCAACTGAAGGAAAATGAAATAGATGCTACACTCCAGCCTGCTATAGTCACTAAACGACCTGTTTGTCCCTTTCTTGTCCCTCAAACAGTACCACCTTAGCTGGCTGGTTCAAAGTGGATCTGAATCCACGTGGCCTGCCTTATGCCAGGCTCACAAGTCATGCTGGTATTACATAAACCATCACAACTGCATGGCTTAGTCACAAGGTCAGCAGGCAAGCCAGCTTGCATAGCACAGAGAACCCCAGGACTGCAGCCGAAACGGCCACTCAGAAGCCTATGCTTCGGGTGCTCAGGAGATGGCTCTGTGCTAAAGAGCTGATGTTTCCAGAGGACCTGGGTTTGATTCTAAGCACAGCAGCTGTCAACTGTCTGTCCTCTTGGTGCACCAGGACGTACATGATGCATGAACATACAAGCACAGAAACATATACAGGCAAAATAACTACACACATAAAAAAGAATAAAAATATGTTGGTTTTTTTCTAAAGATGCACATGCTTTTCTGAAAGTGGAAGGGAGTCTACACCTGAGACTGTATTACACCAAGTGTCTGTGTCTACTTCTGTGCACCTGGACCTGTGGCCCAGACTGACAAAACTTGTACCAGCTGCACAAGTAAGCTGTGGATTACAGCCTCCTCCATTGCTAGCATCTCAGATTCTGGAGGGTTTCAGAGGTACAAAGCTATCTCTTGCCCAATATCTGAGGCTGGCTATTGCCCTTGTGTTTGCCCAGAAGCCTCTGCCAACAATGGTGCAGAACAGTTGCTCTCTCCGGCTAGATTCTCTGTGTGGTCCCACAGGTTCCACTCCTTCCCAAGAGGATTAGAGCCATATCAGGAGCAGCTGCTTCGTGCAGAAAGGAGAGAAAGTCCAGGGTGGGGAGACATTTTTATAGCTCCAGAGGCAGCAACTTTGGACAAGAGACATTCTCCAGGAGATACTGAGAGAGGTTATACTGAATATCTACCACTACCTTCATTGGGTAGTTTTCTTCCCAGATAGAATATTCACAGTTCTGTGCTCAAGGAAGTTAGGACCAAGCTTTTCCTTTATAGCAGTCATGAAATCCAGGGCTCAACCTTGGGGATAACTTATGTTATAGCCAAGGCTAAAAAAAACACAACCTGGACTAATCAGATGTCCTCTCTGGAACTCAAACAGAAACATGAGAACATTTGAGCCGACTCGCAGAAGACTGCAATGTACACACAGTACACACAGTCGAGCTGCCCTGCCACCCCTACCACAGCCTCCACACCACCTGCTCATATCCAAGTGCCTCTTATACTCCTCTAGTCACTTACAGCCATGCCCCTGAGCTGAGCTAGCAACTTAGTGTCTGTGATCTATCCAGGCAAAGAACTCAATCAGAAAGCATCTCATCCAGGTACATAAATGATGAAGCAGCACCGAAGAGGCAGAATCCTATAGGTAAGCTATGGACAGAAGACAACTCAGACCTACTACAAGCTTACGACAGCTCTTCGGAAAGACTCCAGCTTATGTGAGAACAACAGAGGACCAGGCTATAGAGCCTAAGCATGCTTTCCCTTCTAAGCAAAAATGAATTTAAAAATTCACTTCCTTTATTTACTAGGTAAAATAACACCAACTATTAATATTCCAGGTTCAGTCTAATAAAATCTGCACACTAATGAAAAGACATTTCTCTTCTATTTCAGCTTTAAATGAAGGTTGGGTAAGATGATCTTTAAGGGACTTTCCAGTTCTAGGGCTTGATGGGCTTCAACTATCTGAACAAGGAATGAAACTGTTCATCACTTGCAATGCTGCAGTTCATTCATTTAAAAAATATTCAAGGCAAATGTGCCAGGGTTAGGAGGTGCGCAGAACAGGGCAATGAATGAAACAGGAAGAAGCACCAGGCTCTTACATTCTAGTTTGCAAGGCAGACTATAGGTACTTCAAAGAAAAGTAGAATGAGGTACGAAAGAACTATGAGGGGAAGCAGAGGGCAGAGGGGCAGCTACTTTAGATACAGAAGTTAGAACAACTGTTGTTGTTAAGGTGACATGTAAGCAGAGACCTGAAGGAAGAAAGGGAGCATCCTATTCAGAAACCTGGGTGAAGAGTTTCTGACAAAAAGAAGTACCACTATTCTAAGAGGATTCTCCTGTCTTGTTCAAGATAGTAGGGCAGCTCATAGTAGTATCCGGTCTTTAATATAATATATATATATATATATATATATATATATATATATATATATATATATATATATATTTTACACACATATATATTATCTGTAGTATCTGTAATATAAGTATTCAAAGTCATTAGGACTTCAAGGTCACTCTAAGCTCTCCTATGAGACTCTGCTAAGGTGGGCAGTGATGGCAGGAAGCAGCCAAGATTCAGCCAATCAGGCTGGATCAAAAAGACTGAATCATTTCAGGTACATGATTCATACCAAGGTGGCCCTGGCTTCTGCAGAGGTCCATTATTTGCTGAACAAAGAAGCGAAAAGGTGAGTTCACAGCTGCAATGTGCCATTTATCTGAGTTGGAACTAAAGAGAAAACTTGGTGCAGATGTCCAAATTAGCATAAACTTTACAAAGAGATTGCTTTGGGAAACCAAGTGACATCAAATCCGGAGTCATTAAGATTTTCATCTCTAGTTAAGTAGTTCTAATTTAGCCTAAAGGAAACAACTTGAAAGAAAAGGGCACAGACAAGAATACATGAACATACGTATTATTACTAATGGGCTAAATTGCCAGCAAGCAAATAAATTAGGGTATGGAATACGTGAAACAGCCAACAAAAGTCACTAGATGCTGCGAGGAGATGAGATTGAAATGTGAACACAGACTGATCTCAGCTGTTATGCTCCTGGCCCTGTGCACAGACAGATAGGTAACAAAGATGCTGACAATGAGTTCTGCTGAGGAGGCACCATCATTCCTGTTGCTCATAAAGTAACACTTGCTCAATGAAAGCCAGATTGTCTTGTTCTGGCTCTACCACTCTGTCTACTTATTTGGGTAGTTATCATACCAGGTATGATAAGAAGGCCACAGCTATCTATTTCATGGTCTTAGTAACTGTTGCTACAAACTTCACTCATCTGTTCTTCATTTTCCTCTCCCTTCTCAAAAAAGATGACTCTAGACACATGTACTTCCAGCCCCTGTCTCTGCTCCCCGTGGCCTGACTATAAACCAAGTACCCATTAGGAATCTCTTCGCAGATCAGATGTGAGGACAGACCAAACTCTCAATCAAATCTTCAACACACCAACCTGATTCTCCCTCTGATCAACAATGCCAATCAGCATACCATTTGGTGGAAGGAATTTCAGCACACCCTGCCATTGAACCTACTGCCATTGTGACACCCACCATCAGCTCCATCAACAGAACCACAACCCCCCTATCCTTTTTTTTAATTTTAAGATTTATTTTATGTTTATGAGTACACTACAGCTGTACAGATGGTTGTGAGCCTTCATGTTATTGTTGAGAATTGAATTTTTAGGACCTCTGCTTGCTCTGGTCGGCCCCACTCATCCAACCCAAAGATTTATTTATTATTATACATAAGTACAAGGTAGCTTTCTTCAGATGCACCAGAAGAGGGTGTCAGATCTCATTGTGGGTGGTTGTGAGCCACCATGTGGTTGCTGGGATTTGGACTCAGGACCTTCAGAAGAGCAGTCAGTGCTCTTACCCACTGAGCCATCTTGCCAGCCCTTTCCCCCTATTTTTGTAATATCTCACTGCTAGTATCCTAGGTCTTCATAACTAAGAAAACCACTCCTCTGCTCAAACAATCCTTCACTGATACCTGAGTACTATGTAAAATATTCATTTGTGATTTTTTTGTTTGTTTGTTTAAGCATAAGAAATGGCATGAAGGCATGTGTGGTTTGAATATGCTTGGCTCAAGAAATGGCACTATTAGGAGGTGTGGCCTTGTTGGAGGAAGTATCTCTGTGTAGGTGGGCTTTGAGGTCCTATGCTCAATCTCTGCCCAGTGTGAAGTAGAATCCCCTCATGGCTGCCTGCAGAAGATAGTCCTCTCCTGGTTGCCTTCAGATCAAGATGTAGAACTCTTAGCCCGGTCTACAAAGTGAGTTCCAGGACAGCCAGGACGACAATACAGAAAAACCCTGTCTCGAAAAACCAAAAAAAAAAAAAAAAAAAAAGATGTAGAACTCTTAGCTCCATGTGTATCTACATATGATGCCATGCTTCCTACCATGATGATAATGGACTAAACCTCAGTAACTGTCAGCCAGCCTCAATTAAATGTCCTTTTTAAGAGTTATCTTGGTCATATTGTCCCTTTACAACAATGAAACTTAATGGCATAATCATTATTCTCATTTTTTTGAAGAAATTTGGGAAGATTAATAATTTTCCATCGAGGTATGGAATAGTAATTCCCTGCAGGTGTTTTGTCTATAGTTAGTATTTGTGAACACAAATTACTCAGCTTACATAAGATCTATGATCTTACTTCACTCAGCCTTAAACACTATCTTGAACATGTCTATCTCTGAGACATCCTTGTTTCTTCTTCTTCTTCCTCTTCTTCCTCTTCTCTTCTTCCTCTTCTTCCTCTTCTCTTCTTCCTCTTCTTCCTCCTCCTCCTCCTCCTCCTCCTCCTCCTCCTCC
>NC_034590.1:148451671-148463868 GCF_900095145.1 Mus pahari
TATAGGGGACATTCGGGATAGCATTTGAAATGTAAATGAAGAAAATATCTAATAAAATAAGTTAAAAAAATGCATCCAGTTCCTGAAATACAGGGTATTCTAAGGAAAAGAAAGAAAGAAAGAAAGAAAGAAAGAAAGAAAGAAAGAAAGAAAGAAAGAAAGAAAGAAAACGAACTATGTACTCGCAGCTAGGTATACTGGTATGAGCCTGTAATCAAAGTACCTAAAGAGTTCAAGGTCAACTTTAGGTACCTATAAAGGTCAAGGTCAGAATGGACTACATGAGACGTTGCCTCAAACATTCCCCTCCCCCTAAATAGGGAGAGATGCCAGAGATGTAGCTCCTCTGATAAGGTCTTTTCTAGCATGCACGAAGCCCTAGGTTACATCATCAGCACGGCAGTTGTAACGCCCAGCACCTGGGAGGTAGAGCAGGAGAACCAGAAGCTCAAGGTTGGCTCCATAGCATACTTTAAGTCTAATCTAGCATCATGAGATCCTGTCTGGTGAAGGGAAGAAGGAAAGCCTTTGACTGCAAAAAGCAGGCCGTTTTAGCTCAAATCCCAGTCCTATCTATTGCCTTTGACAAATCAAATCTCTTCTGAACTTATATCTGCTTCTATAATATTTAAATGAAAATGGCCTCCACAAGCTCATATATTTAAATTCTTGGTTCCCATTTAATGGAACTGTTTAGAAAGGATTAAAAAGTTTGGCCTTGTTTAAGTGGGTGTGGCCTTGAGGTGTTTCACTGGAAATGGGCTTTGAGGTTTTGGAAGCCCACATCAGGCCCAGTCTCTCTCTGCCTGCTGCTTATAGATCAGATATAAGCGCTCAGCTACTACTTTATTGCCATGCCTGCTTTCCTGCCTCCACGATGACCATGGACTAACCCTTTGACACTGGAAGCAAGTCCCCAACTAAATGCTTTCTTCTCTACATTGCCTTGGCCATGGTGTCTCCTCAAAACAATAGAACAGTAAATGAAATAGGTACCTACCTTAAAAATTTGGGATAATTAAATGAGATTAAGGATAAAAAAAGTGACTTATTGCCTAGCTCACCATAAACAGCCAACCCAAATGAAAATAAAAATGATCACATAGTGCCCTGCCTGGCATTTTCTGCCTTTTCTTTTACTATCTTTTTTATAGTGCCTTATCTATCTATCTATCTATCTATCTATCTATCTATCTATCTATCTATTTATTTATTTATTGGATATTTTATTTACATTTCAAATGTTATCCTCTTTCCTGGTCCTCCCGCCCAGGGAAACTCCCTAGCCCATTCCCCTGCTTCTATGAAGGTGTTCCTAAACCCACCCACCCACTCCCCCCTTCCTGCCCTGGCATTCCCCTACATTGGGGGCATCGAGCCTTCACAGGACCTTTACTGCCATTGATGCCCAACAAGGCCATCCTCTGCTACATATGCAGCAGGAGGCATGAGTCCCTCCATGTGTACGCTTTGGTTGGTGGTTTAGTCCCTGGGAGCTCTGGGGGGGAGGGGGAGTCTGGTTGGTTGATATTGTTATTCTTCCTATGAAGTTACAAACCCTTTCAGGTCCTTCAGTCCTTTCTTTAACTCCTCCATTAGGGACTCCATGCTCAGTCCGATGTTTAGCTCCAAGCATCCACCTCTGTATATGTCAGGCTCTGGCAGAGCCTCTCAGGAGGCAGCTATATCAGGCTCCTGTCAGCATGCACTTATTGGCATCCACAATAGTGTCTGGGTTTGATGACTGTATGTAGGATGGATCCCCAGGTGGAGAAGTCTCTAGATGGCCTTTCCTTCAGTCTCTGTTCCATACTATGTCTCCATATTTGCTCCCAGTAGTATTTTGTTAATCCTTCTAAGACACTTTGGTCTTCCTTCTTCTTGAACTTCATGTGGTCTGCAAACTTTATTTTGGATATTCTGAGCTTTTGGGCTAATATCCACTTATCAGTGAGCACGCACCATGTGTGTTCTGTTGTGTCTAGGTTATCTCACTCTAGGATAATATTTTCTAGCTCCATCCATTTGCCTAAGAATTTCATAAATTCATTGTTTTTAATAGCTAAGTAGTACTCCATTGTATAAATGGAGCACTTTTTCCTGTATCCATTCCTCTTTTGAAGTACATCTGGGTTCTTTCCAGCTTCTGGCTATTATAAATAAGGCTGCTATGAACATAGTGGAGTATGTGTCCTTTGTTATATATTGGAGCAACTTTTGGGTATATACCCAGGAGTGGTAGAGCTGGGTCCTCAGATAATACTGTCTGATTTTCTGAGGAACCTCCAAACTGATTTCCAGAGTGGTACCAACTTGCAATCCTACCAGCAATGGAGGAGTGTTCCTCTTTCTCCACATCCTTGCCAGTATCTGCTGTCTCCTGAGTTTTTGATCTTAGCCATTCTGACTGGTGTGAGGTAGAATCTCAGGGTTGTTTTGATTTGCATTTCCCTGATGTCTAAAGATGTTGAACACTTCTTAAGGAATATCGAATTCTTTGTTTAGCTCTGTACCCCATTTTTAAGTAGGATTATTTGGTGATCTAGAGTCTAACTTCTTGAGTTCTTGGTATATATTGGATATTAACCCTCTATCAGATGTAGGATTTGTAAAGATCTTTTCCCAATCTGTTGGTTGCCTTTTTATCCTATTGACAGTGTCCTTTGCCTTACAGAAGCTTTGCAATTTTGTGAGGTCCCATTTGTGTATTTTTGATCTTAGAGCATAAGCCATTGCTGTTCTGTTCAGGGAATATTCCCCTGTGCTTATGTGTTCTTGCCCACTTTCTCCTCTATTAGTTTCAGTGTATCTGGTTTCATGTGGAGGTCGTTGATCCACTTAGACTTGAGCTTTGTACAAGGAGATAAGAATAGGTTGATTTGCATTCTTCTATATGCAGACTGCCAGCTGAACTAGCACCATTTGTTGAAAATGCTGTCTTTTTTCCACTGGATGGATTTATCTCCTTTGTCAAAGATCAAGTGACCATAGGTGTGTAGATTCATTTCTGGGTCTTCAATTCTATTCCATTGATCTACCTGCCTGTCTCTGTAACAATACCATGCAGTTTTTATCACTATTGCTCTGTAATACAACTTGAGGTCAGGGATTTCCCCAGTTCTTTTATTGTTGAGAATAGTTTTCACTATCCTGGGTTTTCTGTTATTCCAAATGAATGTGCAAATTGCTCTTTCTAACTCTGTGAAGAATTGAGTTGGGATTTTGATGAGGATTGCAATGAATCTATACACTGCTTTCAGCAAGATGGCCATTTTTACTATATTCATCCTGCCAATCCATGAGCATGGGAGATCTTTCCATCTTCTGAGATCTTCAGTCTCTTTCTTCAGAGACTTGAAGTTCTTGTCGTGCAGATCTTTCACTTGTTTGCTTAGAGTCTACCTATCTCCAGAGGTCAGGATTTTACACATCCCACAGCAATCTCTTCTGAATGCCTAGAATAATTTTGCTCCCTTGATATGGATTACAGATTATTCCATAGTTTAAAAGAAATATCATCATTTATAATACCATGTTATAAACACAGAATTTACTCCTTTGAATTCTCATTACAGCACCATGAAATAGGTACTATTTTGTTCTTTTTTTGTTGGCGATACAACTAAGGCACAGAAAGGTTAAATAACCAAGCCAGGGCCATACAACACCCGAGATCCCCACAAATCTAGTGCCAGGATTCATACTTTACCACTCAAAGTTTACATTTATATCTTTGAGTCCCTTTGAGAAAGTGCAGCCATTTAAAATCAAGAATGGTGTCTTCTCTAGATCCCCACAAGACCTAACACAGACTCCTTCAGAGACTCCTGGACACAAACATCTATACCTTGTATTCTGTTTGTACCAGGGCCCTGTCACTTGCCACTCCTTGTCTTCCCTGCCTCCTTTTGCCCTCCCCTCTTTCTTCTGTAACACCATGTTATTGTGGTACAGGCCTCCCACGCTAGGCAAGATTAGTTTCACCCCCAGCCCTTTTCGTCTATTTTCTTTTGAGACAGAATCAAATTTGAATTTGTAATCCTCTTCCCAGAGGCTCCTCAGTAACGATGGTTACAGACCTGTGTCATGAGGCTTGGCTCACCAGGGAGCTCCAGGCTAGCCAAGGCTACATAGAGTCTATCTCAAAAAAACCAAAACCAACCAAACAAAAATACATAAAGAAAAGTATTGGTGAAGCTGGAGAGATGGCTCAGAGGTTGAGAGCACTGACTGCTCTTCCAGAGGTCCTGAGTTCAATTCCCAGCAACCACATGATGGCTCACAACCATCTGTAATGGGATCCAATGCCCTCTTCTTGTGTGTCTGAAGACAGCCACAGTGTACTCACATGAAATAAATAAATAAATCTTTAAAAACTGGTAATTTTACTGGCAATGCAAAAGCCATATGGGCGCCGGGCATGGTGGCGCACGTCTTTAATCCCAGCACTTGGGAGGCAGAGGCAGGCGGATTTCTGAGTTTGAGGCCAGCCTGGTCTACAGAGTGAGTTCCAGGACAGCCAGGGCTATACAGAGAAACCCTGTCTCGAAAAAAACAAAACAAAACAAAACAAACAAAAAAAAACCATATGGGCTTCTAATACAGTGCTTGCCAGAATATATGGAACCCTGAGCTTGACCTCAGAAGACTAAGGTCTGTGGCTAAAGGTCATCTCCAGCTATAGAGTAAGTTCAAATCCAACCTGGGCTACTTCTAACTATCTAAAAGACAAAAGTCATTCATATAAAAGACATTTTTTATAAAAAACCCAAATATCTAAAAGGTATCAGGAATTATTATCTTGTCTAACAAAAGAAAATCAATGTGATAGTAAAGAAGGTTAAAAATAACTCCAAAAGTGTTGTTTTTAACAATAAGATTGGCAAAAATTGAAAAGGAATAATTTCCCTAGACTCTCAGCAAAACTGAGTTTTACAGACCAAGTACTAAGATTGGGAACAGGAATTTACCCTAAGAGGAAATGACAGAACTGTAAGGCAGTGCTGTTGCCCAGTGTACAGAGAAGGCCTTGGGTACATCGTCAGCACCTCTCCCCTTGCAAAGAAAATTCAGAAAGGAAAATCCAAGGATAAAAATATAATGCTAACAAGCATAACTTATGAGAGAAATGAACTCTAACACTCACAGACTTGAATAAATAAACTATGCTCATTAATGATAATGTAGGTCGGCCTCAGAAAGATGCTAACATTGTTAGGGGGAATATATAAAAAACAGCATACATTATATGTAATGCACATATGTAAAAAAGCCCTTAAAATTTCATATAAATCTATATACTAATAAGGAGGACATTTAGCAAAATGAGTATTTCTCACAGATAAACACTTGGAATGAATATTTGAATGTGACCATATATATAATAAATTTCCCTTTTATTTCTCCAATGACCATTTGACAACTTTATGCAAGAATGGTTTTCATGGGCTGGTGAGATGGCTCGGCGGTTAAGAGCACCAACTGCTCTTCCGAAGGTCCTGAGTTCAAATCCCAGCAACCACATGGTGGCTCACAACTATCCATAAGAAAAATCTGATGCCCTCTTCTGGAGTGTCTGAAGACAGCTACAGTGTAAACACATATAATAAATAAATAAATAAATAAAATCTTTAAAAAAAAAAAAAGAATGGTTTTCATAATCTTCTCAGTATGACTACTTTGTAGCCTTTCATGTGTGTCATTTTATAAAGTATATCACATATTCCATAATGTGATAAACACATTCATTCATTGATAAAATGCTGAATCACAGTATGTCCCACAACACCTGGCCTGAAAATATCTTTACATATACAACTTTACATAGTGTAGTTCACATATCACAAGGTAGAGAACACATTCTTCCACTGAAATAATCAGTATAATGATTTTTAATCTCTTCTGAAGAAATAAGCTTAACTTCAAAATGTAAAACTGCTCTGAGCCAGCTATTGTTGTGCGCCTTTAACTCTAGCATCTGAGAGGCTGAGGCACAGATATGCTGAGTATACTGCCAGCCTGGAATACAAAGCGAAGTAGACATGTCTTAAAAAAAAATTAACAGATGATATTAAAAACCACAAGTAACCCTTCAGTGGCTAACTTCTTTTCATGGGCTACGGAGCAATGGAGGAGATGGCTATGAGCAAAACCCTAATGAGCTGGACAGAGCAGGAAGCCAGTGGCTTCCCCAGCTTAAGCTCAAGTTTGTCCTGCACAGGGCACAAGGAAGACATGGATGCTGACTTCCTCCTTCTGTGACAAGGAATGTTACACACATAATGCATCACAAGTCATTTCTCAGGGGTGTCATCAACAAGATGAATGGCACCTCTAAAACACAGGTTGCACAACATAACAGTGGAAAGAGAAACCCATTCTCTTCAATCCAAAGTACTCTATTACATGACTCTCAGAACACACTCAAACTGGGCATCAGCACAGACGTCCTCCGGACTCTGCAGCAACAACAATCTCTGAGCACAAGGCAGTGTATTTGCTGGAGCTTAGCGAGAGACCCTCCCACCAGTTAAGAGAAGTGGGATGTTGTGAAGACACTTTTCCAGTTAGTTCTCCACCTCTCAACAGGCCAAGCCATTCAGCATTTGGCTGTGGACAATGGGCACACTGCACAAAGCCATTCTTTAGCCACTGGCTTTCCCAATCCCCAGGACTGTGAGATCTATTTAAACACACATACACACACACACACACACACACACACACACACACACACACACACACACACACACTTGTTTTTTCAAATAGCACATTAGTTTTGTATTTTTACCATTGCTGGCATCCCTCAAAACCCTAGGACACTATAAACTTAGCAAAAGCTCCTCTATAACAGATTCAAAACAATCCCACTGTTAATAAACTCAGGGGTCATCACACACAGTACGCTTCTGGGGAGTGTCTCCACATGAACCTCATATATGATGATGCGCACTGTTAGGTTACTTAGGGAAATAGGGCCAATGGCTATTTCAAGACTTGGAAGATTGTCTTATCTGGTACTGTCTGGCGTCTCACAGAGGGACATCTTGAGTCCATTACCTTTAGGAGGGAAGTAGGACTTGCTCTCGGCTTTATGGGGCCAGTCCACCACAAGGGGTCCAAACCTGCGAAAGCTGGCAGTGATCTCATCTACAAAACAAAGAAGGAATTTAGTGAAAGAGGGAAAATCTGCAATCGTGAGAAACATAAAATATATCTTTTCATTAAAAAATGTTTTAAGGGATCCCCCACCCCACCTTTTGCATTTATTTTCTTTTAAGAGCTTTTCTAAAGTATTTCTCAGAAGTAAATCTGCAGAATAAAATACCATGCTAGGGAGTATATCTGGTTATTAGCATCTAGTCATGAAAAATATGTTTCTAACTCTAATTCCTTTCCTTTTACTGCCAATAAACTTAATAAGAAACTTGGTAGAAAAATCTAGTTCTAGCTAAGGCGATCTTTATGTAAAGTAAAACTGATTTCAAAAACTGAGAATGTTTCTGTATTTTTAGAAAAAAAAAAAAGGTAAAGATGCAGAAGATGTTTCAAATATATTTCACAGACAGAAGAGATGGTTCAGTGCATGAAGAACCTTGCCATGAAGCCTACCAACCCCAGTTCAATCCCTGGGACTCACGCGGGAGCAAGAAACTCGTACAAACTGTCCTCTGCCCTCCAAGTGCAGTGGCATACGCATATCACCCCAAAGTAATAAATGCTACTGTTAGAGGGAAGGGAAGCTCCGGCCACTACAACTTTCATGTAGTGAGTCTAAAATAGCACATCCAAAGCCTATGAGAACTACAACAGCTTGTTAGCTTTGTCATCACTATTTCATTACACATTCAAAGTGTGTTTACTGATGCTAGCTTGGAGAAGTGTCAGGGTATGGTGACACAATGCACAAATGTCCAGCTCTTGTATTGTTGTTAATGAATGCATGTGGTACCTTCATCGATGTCAGGAGGAAGGCCTCCAACAAACACCTTTCTAGAGTAGCGTTCCACTCGTTCCCCATTTTGACATCGAGTAGGAGAACTTAAGCCAGATGATAAGGCCTGATCACCATGGCTGTCATCCAAGAAGGCGTCTTCAAAGGGAAAGAGAGAAGACCGACCTGAAACAAAGTAGCAGTTTGTATAATCAGAATGGCTTTCTTAGAGAACAATGCTGAATCAGAAGTCCATTGTGCCAACTGAAACACATAGAACACAATGTATCCTGAGGCATGGTTTTTCCAATTGAAAACTGAAGACCACCAAGTACAACCATGTTTACATACAACACTGGAATGACTAGAATAGTATCTAAGGACAAAGCATCAAAACTGCATCTGCTTTCCTTGGTCAAAAGATCACTGCATTATACCCATATTCCCCATTGTAGCTACTAAGTACATGCCCTTAACAAAGAGGCACGCTCATGCCTAACTGAAGAGCTGCTGGCAGGTGTCGGCTGTATGGGGAAGCGTCCATTGGTAGGTGAAGGGAACCCACAAACAATGAATGTGGTCAGCACTAGCTGGATTCTGACTTATTGAGGGGGGAAAAAACATATAAAGTTGGGAGGTGCATATGTTGATTATCTGGAGAAGGAGGGATAAGATTGAATATTATGCTAGTAAAGGAATGTAACCAACGCTGGGTGTGGTGGTGCATGCCTTTAATCCCAGCACTCAGGAAGCTGAGGCAGGCTGACTTCTGAGTTCGAGGCCAGCCTGGTCTACAGAGTGAGTTCCAGGACAGCCAGGGCTACATAGAGAAACCCTGTCTCTAAAAACCACACACACACAAAAGAATGTAACCAGTTGGAGATAATGGTATGTGTCTTTAATCCCAGCGCTTGGGAAGCAGAGGCAAATGGATCTCTGTGAGTCAGGGCTACACACAGAGAAACCCTGCCTCATAAAACCAAAAAAAGGAGAATGTACCCATAAGTTATTTTTTCCTTTCTTTAATCATTTTTTAAAGTACATAGGACAAGCAAATAAATATTGCTCCACGATCTTTATCTGCTCTTGATGGTGACCTCAGGCTTTTGGTTGTAAAGACTGGCCCTGATGGCGGAAGGTAATTTTGCCTTTTCTAATAGCAGAGCCAATGATAGTTTTCCTGGCACCAATTTGAAAATAAGCACATAAATCAAGATATAGTAGTATGGGTGTGGCTATGACATATTAACACTATTACTCTAGGCTGTATTTTAAATCTCTCTCTCACAGACACAATGCAGATGATGGTAGCTCATGGATTTAATACCAGCACTTCGGAAGTCAGAAGCAAGAGGATCTCTGTGAGTTCAAGGCTACCCTGGTCTACACAGTGAGTTCCTTCTGAGCCAGGGCTATAGTGATGCCATCGCTCAGAAAAAGAAACAAACAAACAAAAACAACAGCAACAACAAAATTCCTAAGGAATTATTTTCTGTTTTGTTTTTTTGAGACAAGGTTTTTTTGTGTAGCCCTGGCTGTCCTAGAACTCACTCTGAAAACCAGGCTGGCTTCAAATTCACAGAGATCTGATTGCTTCTGCCTTCCACTTGCTAGGATTAAAGGTGTGTACCACCATGACTAGAAATTATTTTCAATTTGGCATTCCAAAATAAGGCCCAAATTTTAAAAATTAATTTTTCTTGTTTTGAGCCTGTGAGTTCCTGGTAAAACTTGCCACCCATTTCTACTGTCTGAGGAAAGGTGGGAAGGAGGAATGGGGAAGAGAGAATAGATAAGGAAAAGGAGGAGGGAAGAGGAAGAGGAAAGACAGCAGAAGGGGAGAGATGGAGGGAGGAGAACATGGAAAGGAGGAGGGAGGAGATGGAGCAGCAGTAGGAAAAACAAAGGAGGAAATCAAAGAAGTCCATCTCTCAGACAAAGGGAGGCAGGCACACAAAGGGCCCTCCCTCCCCGTTGGCTCTACTACCCTGCAACACAGGCTTTGAGCCACTACAGCCATCATTCAAGAACAGTATGAACAGCCTTAGAAAAATGGTAAACATTTTTTGCAAAAAAGAAAAAGGCTGCTAATATAACCATGTTATACTACAAGCAACTCAGTGGTATAAGCCTGGTACGGTTTTGAAGCCTGGAGTCAGCAAAGGCCAAGGGTTGGGATAATGAGACACTGAAGAGTTCTTATTCATTCTTTCCAGCACTGCTACAAGACGCCTATCTTTACAGCCGGGTAGGAATGAACAATAGTTAATTCTCATCCCTTGACAACTGTTTTCATCACAGGGAATAAAAGAAACAGATCTGCAACAACTGCAGGCAAAATGAGCTTCCCATAGACATTTTCTGACAGCAGCCAGTTACATATGCCATGCAGTCCACACTCAGGATCAAATCAGCAATTCCCACAGAATGTCTATTCCTACCTCTTAATTCCAATTCAAGAAACATGAGCTGTGCAAAAGACAAAGGGTGGTGGAGAAGAGGCAGAAATGAAATGAATGAAATGTGTGCCGGGCTCCACCTCGTGAGAAAGCAAGATGCTGCTGTTCCATAATAAAGAAACATTAACTCACTCCAGCACCACCCAGAAGGAAGATCACAGACGTCTCTAACATACAACACTCAGCGGGAAACACAGAGGGAAATATTTATCCCCTTTCCAAGATCGCCAACGAGCTTCGTGACAAAGGACTCTGTCTAATGAGAGGACAGGCAAGTAAGTGCACGGTAATTATGAGACAGCAGGTAATGAGAAAAGCCAAGCAAAACAGTGTGTCCCTCCTGCAGTTTGCAAGAGGACAATTTTCAGCAAAAATTTTTGGAGTGGGAATTTGAGTAAAATAACTAAAAACCATCACATAAGCTCCTGATCGTCCACTTTAATCTGCTTCTCTCCAGCGTTCCTTAAATGTCAATATAAAGACCACACCTGGGAGATTGTTCAATAGGTATACCATACAAATATGGGAGCCAAGGTCAGAGCCCCAGCACCCATATAGATACCTGGTGGACATGGTGGCCACCTGTAACCCTAACTAACCCTTAGGAGGCAGAGACAAGGGATCACTAGAGCAAGCTGGCCAGCTAGCACAATCCGGAAGCTCTGGGCTCAAGTGAGAGATCCTGCCTAAACAAGGACAGTTCAAGGTGGAGGACAATCAAGGGAGACAGGCAACATCAACCTCTGACGTCCACAAACCTGCACACATACATCCACACACGCACACATACATCCACGCACTGTGGGCTCACACACTGCACATTATACACACAGCAAAAAAACCAAATGCCTTTTATATATACCCAATTCAACCCAGAAATTTAGTATATAGCCTTCATATTCATTCTCTCCCCCTCCAGCCCAACTTCCTCCCGTTCTCCCTCCCTCCCTAAACCAATTTCTCACTAAATTCTACCAACTCAAGCTTTAAAACACAATTTCACTGTAAATCCTGTCATCACCAGTCCTAATGCCCTAATCCAAACCACTCTCATTCCTTGACTCACAGTCTGAGTAGCTATATAAACACCTTTTCTCAATGATTTCTACCTAGAATCCAACAATGTTTTCTTGAGAGAGAGAGAGAGAGAGAGAGAGAGAGAGAGAGAGAGAGAGAGAGAGAGAGAGAGAGAACTGTGGGATAGCAATCCTATCCCTCACTGGATGCCCTGTCTTCCTGCTGGAGGTGGGCTCTGTAAGTTTCCTCTCCCTACTGTCAGGCATTTCATCTAAGGTCCCTCCCTTTGATTCCTAAGAGTCTCTTACTTCCCAGGTCATTCTGGGTGATCCCCCCAACCTCCTATTTCCTGAGGTTGCCTGTTTCCATTCTTTCTGTTGGCCCTCAGGGATTCAGTCCTTTTTCCCTCACCCAATACCAGATCAGGTTCCCCTTTCCTCCATACTGCACCCCCACCCCATCCACTTTCCCTCCCAGGCCCCTCCCTCCCTCCCAACTTGTGATTTTTTTCTTCTCTCTTCCAAGTGGGACTGAGGCATCCTCACTTGGGCCCTTCAGATTGTTGACTGTTTTGAGTCCTGTGGACTGTATCTTGGATATCCTTTCCTTTCCTTTCCTTTCCTTTCCTTTCCTTTCCTTTCCTTTCCTTTCCTTTCCTTTCCTTTCCTTTCCTTTCTTTTCTTTTCTTTTCTTTTCTTTTCTTCTCTTCTCTTCTCTTCTCTTCTCTTCTCTTCTCTTCTCTTCTCTTCTCTTCTCTTCTCTTTTTTCTTTCTTTCTTTCTTTCTTTC
>NC_034590.1:148464183-148467535 GCF_900095145.1 Mus pahari
ACAGGCCCAAAGTGGGATCTAGCTCAAGGGACAGTCCCAAGGCCTGACACTGTTACTGAGGCTATGGAGCGATCACAAAAAGGGACCTATCATGACTGTCCTTGGAAAGACCCAACAAGCAGCTGAAAGAGTCAGATGCAGATATTTGCACCCAATCAATGAACAGAAGCAGCTGACTCCCATGGTTTAATTAGGGAAGGCTGAAAGAAGCTGAGGAGAAGGGCGATCCTGTAGGAGGACCAGCAGTCTTTATTAATCTGCACCCCTGAGACCTCTCAAACACTGAACCACCAAACAGACAGCACACACCAGCTGATAGGAGGCCCCCGACACACATACAGCAGAGAACTTTCAGGTCTGTGTTCATTCAGAGATGATGCACCTAACCCTCAAGCGACTGGAGGTCCCAGAGAGTTTAGAGGTCAGGTGGGGTGAGGGGTGGGGGCATCCACGTGGAGATGGGAGTGGGGGTGAGGGTGGGGTGGAATGTGGAGCAGTCGGAGGATGGATGGGGGGGCCAGGAAATGGAATATGGAGTGTAAAAAATTTAATTAAAGAAAGAGAAAGAAAGGGAGGAGAGAGAAAGAGAGAGAAAGAAAAGAAAAGAAAAAAACAAAGAAAGAGAGAGAAGCTGAAGCAGCGGTGCCCCATCATTAACCTGAACATGTAGCCACACCCTACACTCCTGCCTCAAAAGCTCCCCTCCCGATGGCCTTCCACTGCCTTTTGGATCACATACAAAAACATTGCTATGAACTACCAAGTCCCTGCTCGATTCTTTCCTAAGGCAGCTGCTGCTCCTTGCTCAGTGACCTCTCTAATCAGCGTCCTGTGGGGTCCTGATTACTCCTGCCACAGGTGCCAAGGACACAGTGTTCCTACTAACCTAAGCATTCTTTTCTCCAATCATTGCTAATTCTTTATTTGTACGAGTGTTCGCCTGCTTGTATGTGTGTATATCATACTTACGGCCTGGCACCCACAGAGGCCAGGATATTGCATCAGATCCCCTGGAACTATACATACATATGGTTGTGAGCTACCATGTGGACACTGGAGATCAAACCCAGGTCCTCTGGAAGAGCAGCCAGTACCTTTAACTGCTGAGCCATCTCTCCTATCCCATAGTTGATCCTTAATTCTTGAGGTCTCAGCTGCAAAGTCACTTTCTTGTATGGAACTGTACTGAACCTTTAGATCAGGCTCCTCCAATCCATGCATAACATCCTGTGCTTCTCCCTCCAAACACTTTCCCCAGTTAACGCCATAGCTTTTCTTGGGTTTTATTGAGTATTATGCTTCCCCACTCCATTACATTATAATTTCCATTAGAATAGAGACCAAATTAATCTTCTACCTTAGAGTATATTAGAGGGACCTAAACCATGTTAAATATGTTTTCTTAGGCAACATCTAAGGAAGCAAAACAGTGTGTGCAAAGCTGACCATGGTGGTTCACTCCAGTAATCCCAGCACTTGGGAGAATGAGGAAGGAGGATCAGGAGTTCAAGGCTAGCCTGGACTACAGCATAAGACCCTATCTCAAAAACAAACAAAAGAGAACAGTATGTACAAAAACATGCATGCCTCTGAGCATATTCACTGAGTCTGAGAACATGAGAAATGTGGCCATTCTCTAGGAAGGTGGGGCCCTAACTTTTTTTTTTTTTTTAATTAAATACAGGGTATCATACACTTCAGGCTGGCCTCAAAATCTATGTAACTGAGGATGATCTTAAACTTTAAAAAAAAATTCATTTATTTTTTTTTTTATATGTCAGATACACCAGAAGAGGACATCGGATCCCATTATAGATGGTTGTAAGCTACCATGTGGTTGCTAGGAATTGAACTCAGGACCTCTGGAAGAATAGTCAGTACTCAACCTCTGAGCCATCTCTCCAGCTCCAACCTTAAACTTTTAAAAATTTATTTTTAATATGTGTGGTATTTAGCCTGAATGTATGTCTGTATATCATGTGAATACCTTACACTCTTAGAAGCCAGAAAGGCTGTCAAATATTCCAGAATTAAGAGTTATAGATGGTTGTGAATATACTGTGGATAATGGGAATCTAATCCTAGTTCTCTGGTCCAGTGAGCCATCTCTCTAGCTTTGACCTTGAACTTCTGCTCTTCTGTCTCCCAAGTGCTAGGATGCACTACCACACTTGCTTTTCTGTAGTCTTGGGGGTTGCACCCAAGTCTCTGTGTATGTTAGGCAAGCACTCTACCAACTGAGCTATAGCCTCATAAAACATTTTACACACAGGGCTTTTAACACACATGCCCTGGAGACTATTACACTTGCATCAACTCCATTTTTAAATCTTGTCTTGCCAGAATCACTTCTCTAAGCTACCGCTGACTATTTTATGTCCCAAATCCTACAAAAGCTTCTATCATCTCTACTGGCAATTTGAGCCCAGGGAGTAGGGGGATGCGTTGAAATTATTAATAAGTCAGTGACTATCCAGATGGACAATGAGGAAGTCTTCAACGAGAGCAGTGAAAAAGTCACAGCTATTCCAGACACTCTTGAACAAATAAAACCTTGTTTCTCATGACCAACATAACCACAGCGTCCCCAGAGGAAAATAAAAGCAAGAATTGTAAAACTCTGGAGAGTTTTCAAAATCAATCCTGGGGAGTTAAGACACATCCTTAGGCTTTAAAACAATGCCTCTGTCTTAGTAGTATTTAGAGTGTTATTAGCCTTAGCAATGAAGGCAGCCTTGGGAACAAAACTGCAAGTGGTGAACACATAGATGATGTTTCTCTAACTGCAAGTAGGAACTAAGAAGATGGGCTCCAGAACCCAATCCTCAAATCCACTAATCTGAATTTGTGAAAGTCAGGCTTCAAACTCTGCACCCCCATCCCAGTGATTCCTCTGCCAGTTTAAGAACCACAGAGACGATATTCTCTGTCTGCAGCAGGCGGCCAGTGAAAGAGGTCTGTATGAAACGTATTAGCCTTAGAAACATCTGAGTTAAGCAAAGTATAGCCTTGGGAATAGGAGATCTGTAATCAGCTTTACTGTGACATGACTGCCTGGTGCCTGATAGGTGAGAAAACTGCTACAGGAAGCAATCCAAAGACACTTTTGGGGATGAGGGAGGGTTAAAGGTATGGTTCAGTGGCAGAGTATGTGCTTAGTTTGCATAAGGATCCCAGGTTCAAGACCCAGCAGAAAAGAGATTGTCAGCCTAGTGCTTAGTTTACATAGAGAATTCCAGGCAGCCAGGACTACATTGTGTCTCAAAAAGAAATAGAGAGAGAGAGAGAGAGAGAGAGAGAGAGAGAGAGAGAGAGAGAGAGAAGAAGAAGAAGAAGAAGAAGAAGAAGAAGA
>NC_034590.1:148467640-148498538 GCF_900095145.1 Mus pahari
AAGAAGAAGAAAGAAAAGAAAAGAAAAGAAAAGAAAAGAAAAGAAAAGAAAAGAAAAGAAAAGAAAAGAAAAGAAAAGAAAAGAAAAGAAAAACAGAAAGAAGGATGCTAAGAAGGATCACTTCTGTGAGCTAGAGTGGTCCCACACTCTGACAGCCATCTGTTTCCCTCTGCTCTAGTCATAAGCTACTGAAGGACTGTTTACTTATTTACATTAGAATGTATATGTCTGAGAGTCTCTCTCTGTGTTTGCCGTGTGTGTGCAGGTGACTATGGCCACCAGAAGAGGATGCTAGATCCCCTGGAGCTGGAGTCACATTGCTGGTTGTGGGTGTTGAGAACAGAGCTTCAGGCCTTGGTGCGCTGAATGTTGTTTGTTACTGTGAGGGGTGATCCTGGAACAGGCCAGTGATGCCTTCATTGCTGCACACTCTCACCAGGGTAAGGCAGTGCAGTGGCATTCTGAGCAGTCCACTGAACCCTTGGGAGGCTATTATTCATATAGTCATTTGGTTGGCATATATCCATGCTCAAAACAAATTGTCCCAGATGGGCTGTTTGGCACATGCCTGAAATCTCAGCACTTGGGGAGGTCGAGTAGGAGAATCTCATGTCTGAGGCCACCCTGGCCTGCAGAGTGTACCTGAACCTACCCAGGATGGCAAGACCCTGCCTTAAACGTGAGCAATACTGACTAGGTCTGGGATGTGCTGGGGATGGACTATATGAGATACTATCTCAAAAAGGGCTATTCCTAGGGAAACTATGAAATTTTAGTTCCTGGACATGTAATTAGTAACTGAAATCTTATGAAGCTGCATGTGAGCTATCCTGCAGTCCTGCCTCACTACTTAGCACCCCTCTGAAATATTTGTTTTAAGAAAAACATTCCCCAACACCAAAATGCTTTAAACAATCCATATTATAGCCTAAAAGATGTATACTCCTATGTGAAGATAGCATAAATCTGAATTAGAACCTCGGATACTTCCACAGAAAATTTATATACAATATTTCAACAGAAGAAAAAGAAAAGGCTTCTTGACTTGGCCATGTGGGTTTCCACCTGCTCTGGTATATACTCTCAGTTACTGTTCAGAATGTGCAGTCTGGTCCATAAGTCAATGAATAATAATATTTGAAAATGGCAATGACCTGAAGCTAAAAGAGGTGCAGAAGCCAAGTGCAAGATGACCTGCAAAGTGCTAATATGCAAGGCAAAGCTTCAAGACTGTCCTCGCCAGAAAGCTTCATCCCACAACAAATGATGGGAAACCAGAGCAGTGGCCATGCCGCGCTTCTAAAGCCAGCAAGCCAGCACTTGCTGAAGGCCCGCAGGACCGCAGCTGTCCAGGGCATTTCTGGTCCAACAGTTCCACTCTCAGATCCTTTTGGCTCAGTCTGGCAAGCAGCTCAGAAATCAGCTTAGGAATTTAACAAAAAGGGATGATGAAAAATGTTTCCTGAAACTAAATAAATAATCTCCACAGAAATTGAAATCATTTCCAGCTTCATCTCCAGTCTTCAACACTGGAGAGGACAGACCACCTATCTGGACCTTACTTCATAATGTAGTGAGAGACTCCAGACTCTCTTGTTGAGCACAGTTTGTTTGACTTTGCTTCTTTGTTTTCCCACAGGCCTATGTAGCCCAGGGTGGCCTCAAACTCTTGAGTCTCCGGTCTTAAGCACCTCAGCATCAGTGTGGGGATAACAAGCACTTGCCACCATGCCTTGCACAGAACTCTTACATAATAAAAACACATTTTACTTTATATTAAAAAGTGGTATATCTGAGTCATCATATGCTTACTAGCAAATTCTTATTAAATAATTTTTGAGGCAATGTCTTATAGCCCTTGATGACCTGAAATGAACCATATAGACCAGGCTGTTCTCAAACTTACAGAGATCTTCCCGCCTCTGCCTCTGCCTCTGCTTCCTGCATGTTAGGATTAAAGATGTGTGCCAACACATCCAGTTACAAGTAAACTCTCAACATCTACCCTAAATTCCTTTTCCCACCGCCATTTCAAGTCGTGGCATTACCATTCACCCCACAGCTTCTGCCAGAACCCAAACATCACTAAGGTCACCTGAGTGACGGCTGCATCCAATTCATCTGTGGAATGCCAGTCTTTTGGTTCTGCTGCGTCTTCTCTCTAGGATGCATCACTGTTAATGTCTCTACAACCTCACTGCCACCACACTAACCTAAGTTCCACCATTTCTTGTTACCTTGACATCTTCTAACTAGACACACACTTTCCTTTCCATTCCTCTCCAAGTAGCAGAGCCCCGTTTTTGAAACAAAGTTAATCACTAGGCTCTGCAATGATCTCCTTCCATACTTGGACCAAGCTCAAAATCCCTACAAGAAGTAAAAGGCCAGTAAAAGCAGACTCCCTTCCTCTGTCAAACTCCTCCTAACACTCATCAGTACCAGCCATTTCCTTGCCTCGAGTCTTCTTACAGTTTTGGTTGTGAGCTTCGTCTTTAACAGCTGAGACAGCACCTCCCACCCCCTTTAAAGATTTATTTATTTCATGTATATGAGTACACTGTTGCTGTCTGCAGACACACCAGAAGAGGGCATTGGATCCCACTACAGACGGTTGTGAGCCACCATGTGGTTGCTGGGATTTGAACTCAGGACCTCTAGAAAAACAGTCAGTGTCATTAACTGCTGAAGCCATCTCTCCAGCCTGTCTCAAGTCTTCTTAAAGACAACAGTCTTACTGAAATATAATTCACATGTCACATACTTCATACATTTAACCAAATAGAAGTCACTTCTATTTTCCTTCAACCACTCAGTTCTAGGTCATCACTATTCTTTGTGTCTCAGTAGATTTTCTTCTTCTGCAATTTAAGATGAATAAATGCTGCGTGATTGCATCCTTTCTGGGCATAGAATATTTTCAAGATTTGTAGATGGCTGTATTGTGTATTACTACTTTGCACCAAATCTTGTCTACAAGCTATTTCTGCCACCACCCCTTTTTAAAAGCTGCCTTTATTTTTATGAATGATTATTTTACCTGACTTTATGTATGGGCAATGAATGTATGACTGGTGCCTGCAGAGGCCAGAGGAGAAGTCATTAAACTCTTCTACATTTTTATAAGCTTAAAAGTTTCCATAATTAAAAAAAATTAAAAGCCATGCATGGTGGTATATACTTGTGATCCTAATACTCTAGGAAAGACACTGGAGACTGGGAAATCCTAAGTTCAAAGCCAGCTTAGAACAGACAGTAAGACCCTATCTCAAACAAGAAGTCCTAGATATCGCCTCATCCTTTGTGCTTCACTTTAAATATCATCTGACCTCTCCATTGCTGAGATAGGTCATCTCCCATTCTGTCCTACTTAAAAGCAGATGGAGAGAGGAGAGAATGGAAGAGTTAAAGTTTCCTGTGCCTCAGGATGGCCTTAAACTCCTAGCCTCTACCTGCCAAGTTCTATAGTTACAATCCTACAGCACCATGGCTGGTCTTTCTAAAACAATTACTTTACCTTCATTTCTGTGTTCTGTAGGCTCATGGGTGATGGTACACATGTGGAAGTTGGGGACAATTCAGTGTGGCTGGTTCTTTTTACATCTTTATGTGGGGCCTGGAAATTGAACCCAGGTCACCAGACTTATGCAGCAAACGTCTTTACCCATTGGGCCAGCTCACTAGTGCTTGGATTTTATCAAATGGATAAAAATTTATCTCATTTATTTACCATCTCTGTCCTATCTAGAGAAAATTCCAAGCAAAGTGAGAGACCGTGTCTAGAGTGTAAGATGGGGCTGGTGTGCAGACACTTAGTGACCACAATGGACAGAAGGCACAGAACTCCATCTTCATTTTTTCTCTGCTTCCTCCCACACAGATTTCTCACAACAGTGATAAGCGAGCGACCTGACTCTTCTCCCTCTCTTTCTTGTTCATCTTCTTTCCCTCTTTTGTGTTCATATTTTTCCATTACTACACTGACCAATAACATTCAAGAGATTATAATCACAAACATTTCATTCTTCAACCCATGTCTGTTTCACTCCAGAACCATTTGTTTGCGCCTTTCACTAATCAAGCTCACAGAGCTCAGCTTGCATTAGCACAGACTTGTACCATAGTCTCACCAGCAAGCAGCAAACCCCTCTTACAGCGGGCTTGCCACAGAAAGATGCTCTCAACTCAAGAACTTCTTTCTTTCTTCCTTCTTTCTTTCTTTTCTTTCTTCTTTCTTTCTTCTTTCTCTTTCTCTCTCTCTCTCTCTCTCTCTCTTTCTCTTTCTTTCTTTCTTTTCTTTCTTTCTCTTTCTTTCTTTTTTTCTTTCTTTCTCTTTCTTCTTTCTTTCTTCTCTTTCTTCTTTCTTCTTTCTTTCTTTCTTTCTTTCTTTCTTTCTTTCTTTCTTTCTTTCTTTCTTTCTTTCTTTCTTTCTTTCTTTCTTATATGTAAGTACTCTGTAGCTGTCTTCAGACACTCCAGAAGAGGGAGTCAGATCTTGTTACGGGTGGTTGTGAGCCACCATGTGGTTGCTAGGATTTGAACTCTGCACCTTTGGAAGAGCAGTCAGGTGCTCTTACCTGCTGAGCCATCTCACCAGTCCAACTCAAGAACTTCTTAATTAAGGCCATCCATTAGAGTACATACGTGTTTATGGCTTAAATATGTATAACAGCAACTTGAATCGTGCTTCCCATTTGCTCACTTACACTGTTCAGCTAGACACGTGTGGAATGTCCTTGCTGCTATATAACTGAAGCATTCTGTTAAACAGCAAGAACACTGGTGTAGAGCTGGAGGTCCAGCTCAATGGTAGAACACATGATTATCATGCATATCAACATGGGTTCAGTCAACCCCAACAGTATGGACACACACACACACACACACACACACCCCTCTGGCATGATTAAGCATCATGTAGACAGATGTCTTTATGAACCCACAAGAACTCATGTTCATGTGAAATCTAGTAAATGTGTAAGCAGCAAGCATGGTAGCAGTTGCCTAGAAGCTCAGCTCTGGGGAGGCTAAAGGTAGAAGCATTGTCACGAGTATGAGGAAACCTGTACACAACGCATATGGGGCTACAGGGTGACACAGAGAGACCCTATTAAAAAGGAGAAGGAAGAGGAAAGAAAGAAGGAAGGAAGCAAAAGAAGAGAAGCGTGTAAGCAAAGATCTCATACGGCACCACCTAGCAGACTAGTTTCCAATAGGGTTGAGCACACATTACACTTGTTAGAGGACGAATATTTCTGAAGGATAATGTTAAGATCCTTTGATATAATGACACCAATGTCCGCAGTAACAAAATAAAAATGGGCACTAATTAAAAGACTGACTCTTATTTTCCGTCTCATTCTTTCATACATAATCCTCCACCCCACCATCACCCCTAGTGCTGAGGACTAAAGCCAGGACCTCAGACATGACAGGGAAGGGCTCTAAAACTGAGCTACAGCCCCACCTAGTCCTTCCTGTCCACTATGTTTTCCTTAACCCCCTCCTCATTCAGCTCCAGCATATCTGTGCCCAGAGACTTGCCTTCTGATTCAAAAGCAACAGCATGGGCCATCTCACCACCAGGTTTTCCTCAGGCTGGCTCCATGCAAACTCAGGACATGACAGTCTCATCGCTACCCTCTCTTCTTAGCTGAATCACACACTCTTGCTTCCAGCTCTTCGTCTAGTATCCAAAGATTCCTGAAATTCTCCCTATTCCAGATTTACTGGATTCCTCTGGCATAATTTTTGTTTTCAAAATTCAAATCATTTACATATATTCCCATTACTTCCTGTTCTAAAGAATTTACCAACATACACATATACAACAAAGAATACAAGGTACAGTAAAGCTCTATTTCTTTCGACTGTGTTTTGAGTGTTTTGTGTTTACTGTGGGTGTGATGTGTGTGGGTGAGGAGTATGCAGCGGACAACTCTTGAGTCAGCCATCCACCCCTGGGAGTTCCTGAGAGCAAACTCAGGTGTCAGGTGTGCATGACATGTACTTAACCCGCTGAGCCATCCCGCTTGCCCCTCCAGTTCTAGTCTTAATCATAAGTAGAATGACGTGGTTAATATATATCAATCACTTTACTTGTTAGACTGTTTTTGAACAGTCTAGACGCTAACTTAATCCTTTCCACATGAATGGACAGCATTGCAGAAGCCTATGGATTCATCAGAATTACATGATATGGGGCTGGGAGTAACAAGGTTAGACACAAAAGCACTTGCCCCACCCCACATACCTAAATCACTATATTTAAGGAAAGAGATTTCTGCCCCTTCTCTCTTAGAATGGAAGACTAAATAAAAAGCATGATCAAACATTGTCACCTGCTACCTATTTCTTCTACCCAACACCCCCATTCCCTACTTCATCTCTGTCAAGCAATCTGCAGACTTAAGACAAAGGGAATCAAAATATTATAGGTGGTAGTTAGCACACCATCTGGTACAAGGAAGATTAAGACATTCAAAATTATTAAAGTAAAATCTTTCTTTCTTTCCTCACCCACCCATTCATTCATTTAGTTATTTGAGACAGGGTCTCACCTTTGCCTAACTGCTGGGATTAAAGGTACGTGCCACTAAGCCTGGCTTTTTCAAATTTCAAGAAAGGGTCTTGTGGTGGGTTTCTGGCTAGCCTGGTACTCACTATGTTCAACCTCAAACATAAGGCAATCCTCCTGCCTCAGCCTCGCAAGCATTAGAATTACAGGTTTGCGCCACCAGGTCTAGCAAATAATTTTTAATATTTTATTTATTTATTTATTTATTTGGAGATGGGAGCTCGTGGTACTGCTTAGGCTGGGTTCAGTTCCCAGCAGTTCCCAACCATCTCTAACTCCAGTTCCAGGGGATCAGATGCTCTCTTTTGACTTCTGCAGTCACAAAGCTGACATAGGGTATACACACACACACACACACACACACACACACACACACATACAGAGAGAGTGAGTTTGAGTTTGGTTGACATTGATGAGATAGGACTTAGAAGAAAGGATGAGTGAGCAGCAGACAGCAAAGCACACAACTGATCAGAGAAAGATGGAGAGAAGAGAGGCTGCACCTGCTAGGCGATGGAACACTAGATCACGGGAACCCTCAGTGGGGAACAGAGTGACATGGCAGAGTGGTGTTTCGCAAAGATGGAGCAGCAAACATGAGAGCAACTGGGAGGAGAGGCAAGCCTAAGAAACCAGAGGCAAGTCTCGGCAAGCGACTGATTATGCGTGAGGAAAGGCAGTCCTCGTGTCTGCTTCCATGGAAAATGTTCCAGTCTCCACCCCTCCTGCACTTTCTACCAACATGAAACAAGTATGGCATAAAAAGGAAGTAATAGTTATTTCTAGGATTTTACTTTTTGAAATTAAAAATAAGAAAGGCAGAGATAGAAATGCCACTTAGGGGCTGGTGAGATGGCTCAGTGGTTAAGAGCGCCGACTGCTCTTCCAAAGGTCCTGAGTTCAAATCCCAGCAACCACATGGTGGCTCACAACCATCCGTAATGAAATCTGATGCTCTCTTCGGGAGTTTCTGAAGACAGCTCCAGTGTACTTACATATAGTAAATAAATAAATATTTTAAAAAAAGAAAAAAAGAAAAAAAGAAATGCCACTTAGTGGTAAGTCATTGCCTGGTGTGAATGTATGAGGCATTGGCTTTGAGCTCCAACACCAAAATAAACAGGAATGGCCATAATATTATGGTATTTAAGTCCCTCCAGCCTTCACCCCAAGTGCTGGGATTGCTGGAGTGCACCCCGCATTGTTTTGTGCTGGGAGCAGAGCTCAAGGCTTCAGGAATGCTAGGCAAGCCTTGTACCAACTGAGCCACTTCCCCACTCGGGGCCCCAGCTTTCTTATCTGCAGCTCAGGTCTGAACGTAGGAGGTCTCTGTTGTACATGTTGTAGGAGGTGCCTGAGATTAAAAACTATGCTGAATGCAAAAACTGTGTTGAATGATCAATATTTCAACTGGAGAAATATTTTTACATCTAGTAATTTTCATCTTTATGTATGGTAAGATGGAGGCCAGTTCTCAAGTTCCTAAGCAAAAGAGAATAAGGATTCACCCAGTGTGACAGCGAGGCCCACTCACCGAAACCAGCTGGGAATGCGCCCCTCATTCCATGGTTACGGTAAATTTATGGTTTAACATGTTATGAAGGAAGCTCTATAAATTAGGTAGAAATTCTCAAAAGTATGCATCTATTTCATGTGACTAATGTCACAAAATCATTGTGTAAATTACATTGCTATTTCAATGCTGTTTTTGTAAATTTTAAAAATTTTGTTTTCTGAAAAGGTATGATTAGCCTCTATTTCTTGTTTGTGACAATGAAACAATTTAAGAAAGCTGTAATTTACTGTATAGAGAATACAACTGCATCTGTTCTAGAGTTCAGTGAGGCAACTCTCCTGGTCCTCTCTTTAGGACAAATGCTGGGAGAAGAGAGACGTAATTAGTGTGCCAGCTACATGATGTCAAGATAGGAGATCTGACTGAGGTCCTCACCTTTATGATTAAGGTAAAAATACTTCTATCTACTTTCTGTTACTATATTATTTTAAATGCAAGCGACCCTGTATACTGTTTTGCCTGAAGAATTTTTTGACAAAAAAAATTATCCATTTGTAAACGGATTTTCTGGTTCTATAGATATTCTCTATAGATAAAATGTATGTAAATAAAAGATTTTTATACCAAGAACAAATACAAAAATATAGTTCCCCAAAGAATGATTATAAATTAATGTTCCATCATATGTATATTAAATTCAGCCAATATGCATTTATCTAATAATATTTACTCTGTAAATATTTACCCTGTAAAATACTATCAATTTAATATTCTCTTTATTTTCTCTTTATAACAAGCAAAGTAAAAAGTATTCTGATAAAAGTTAAACATTAGCACATATGAGACAAACAGACAGATTCTAATTTTGGCTCTAGCTTTAACTGAGGTCACACAGCAAGTGAGCGCCATCTTCCCCAGCTTCTGCAATGAGCAGCAGACTCATCTTACATTTGTGGAATGCTTTGCAGACGTGGGTACCTTTTCTTAAAACTACAACTTCTGATATTATGAAGTTGGACATGATTGGTTCTATGACCTCATAATTTTCAGAGAAGAAAATCAGATCTGAGTCACAGAGTTTTGACTACAACACAGGTGTTTGCCCTAAATTCCCCCTTCCCGTCTGCTAGGTTTCCTCTGGCTGCTACTTTAAACCATTCTTAGACAGCTACAGATATGGAAATAACTCAAGAGGGTTATAGCATTACACAAATGAAAGTTATATTAATTAGTTCAGGTTTTACAGGGACTAAAGCAAATTTTGTGGTACCTCTTAAAAGAAAAACACAAGCACATACACACAAATTATAGGTAAAGACCTTAAAATGTAAGCTTCTCCTAACTTTAGGAGAAACTTGCTTTTGATGCAACAAAAAAAAAATTCACCAGACAACACAGTAAAATAAAAAATTGCCCCCCAAAATTAGCCTCTACCCTCTAAATCATATGAAAAGAACACAGAAATACAGGGTCAAACCCCACATACACTTGGCCTTTATTTTCCCATGTTCATTCACAAAAAATCCAAACAACAAAAACGTCCAGATAAAGTTGTCTTTCCTGTGTCTTTACTATGATTAAAAATAAATTACTGATAAACAGGAAAATAATTATAATAAAATAATAACTTTTCTAAAATAATTACATTAGAACATCAGGCCATACAGTAATTACTGTCTTATACACACAGGCATTGACACACAGGAACTCACACTTACTCACAGTTTGGCAAGCAAAAGATCTCATTAAAAAAAAAAAAAAAATTACCTCGTCTCCGCCCATAGCTCCTGGCTGCATGTAAACACAGAAGAAAACCATGGGTATTTGTACCAAAATGCTGAATTTAGAAATTAAAAAAAGATGTTCACACAAACGTTTTCTAAGTATTCTTGACATCGTTAATCTGGAAACGCTGTACAACGTCACCTCCATGAAGCATCAAGCCAAGTCCCATTCAGAGCAAGTCACCTGGCTGTGGCCGCCCTCCAAGTGCTGAGTTTCCCCCGTCTTGTAAGGGATTCTACTGGGAGTACTGGGGCCTGCCGGCTGTATCAGACTTAGATAAGGGCTCCTTCTTAAAATTAATTGGTCAATCTTCATTTGACCTTGTTACCGTGGGGCTTCACTCAGGAAAAGTATCATTCCAAATAACTAAACGCTGTGGCCTGTGATGGGCATTCCAATCTTCTACCTACACACATACATGCTTCACAAATGCCCTCAAAGTGGACAGAAATTATGTCATTAGTTTTTTCTTTAAAGAATCAATTTCTGTGAATTTTTCATGTGTGTATGCATGGTCACACACGTGTGTGTGTGTGTGTGTGTGTGTGTGTGTGTGTGTGTGTGTGTGTGCATACACATAGGGAGTCCTGAAGCTGTCATCATGTGTCTTCCTTTACTGTTCACCAGGTCTCTTGTTGAGCCAAGAGCTTTCGGAGCCTGACTAGTCTAGAGCGGCTTAGCCTGAGGACCCTGACTACACCCACTGCTGTGCTGAGATCGCAAGCATGCATGCTGACTTCTACCTATGTTCTGGAGACCCAAGACTCAAGTCCTCTCATACTTTGCTTGGCAAGTGTTTGAACCCAGTGAGCCATATCCTAGTCTACTTTCTGTAAATTTCCTAGTGAATTTTCTCTTATTCTCTGTATTTGCAATTATATATCATATTATAGCATATCATATCACATCACATCATATATATCATGTCATATATCATATCATATCAGGGAGAAAACACTAAGTTTTATATTTGTAAAATGAGAAGTAGCAAAGATCAAGGCTCTAGTTTTATGAAGGTGGTTTGCAATAGTAGAATCTGAAGGTTGGTATCTTCACAACTTAGGCTTCATGTTTAGCAGCTAGACTGTGGCTTTCTCCTGTATCACCAGCTATCTACAGTGATTTTTCAGAATGTAAAGATTTTAAAATTTGAAACCTCCAGTTATATAAAAACAAATGAGAACTGAAACTGTATTTGATCTATTTTTGAAGCATAAAATACCACAAAATTCATTTGTACTGAATAGGTTCATAATCTGGAGTCCTATCTGTAGACAGTGAGAAGGGAACCCAACATTCCTTGAAGACTCCAGACTTCCCAACATCATTGAAACCACCTCAGCCCAGCTCACTATCACCCCACCTTTGCCCGCTCTGCTTTCCTCCACTCAGAGATGAGAAAGGTAACCTTGTTCAGGTCTTACCTCCTCCCTCCCTCATATTTCCCGAACCCTACCACAACCCATAATGAGCAAATCCCATCTGAATTTACACAGTGATCACTGTTTCCATCATTTCATGGAGGAGAGGATGTACACTTCTCATTAGCCAGAACATGGAATTTATTTCCCCAAGTCAAGTGTTGTAAGTCATAGTTGGCTTCCTAGCAGGACTCCACAAGAGCTTGCTTCACCCACAATAAGATGGACAAATCAGTACCGATGGTTAACTAACACTTTGAATGAGGCAGAGTAAATCTGACACTATCCCTGCCCCTTCCTTCCTTCTCTCCCATTCCCAGGGATGACATATTGCCTGAAAAACCACTGAAAAACATCTCTACTGAGAGAAAAATAAAAGTATTCTGTGTTTCAAGTTTATTCAGTGTTCTCCCCAACAAAACCACCACCACCATTATCTCTGATTTGGGGACAGATGCACCATGAAAAAAAATCTGGTTAGAATTCTAAAGTACAAGTGACCACTGGTTCTTAGCAGCTCACCTAAAAAAATAAGTGAGAATGCTGTCCGCTGGAGTCTATAACAGATGAACACCAATATTTTATCTGTGATACCTATGGTATTATCAGTATAGAAACTAAAAATGAATGCTCATTGTGTGTTTCATACTTACTAATATGATCTAGTGCAACGTCCAAGTTTATGGTTTTTCTTTGTTGTTGTGGTTTTTAGGATCTTTGAACACTATTATTATCATCATCATCATCATCACCATCATTATTATCATTTTGAGAGAGGGTTCTCTGTGTATCCCTGGCTTTCCTGAAACTCACTCTGTACACAGATTGGCCTGGAACTCAAGAAATCCACCTACCCTTGTCTCCTAACCACTGGGCCTGGCTCCTGAACTTTAATTCCTACCAACATTCTTTTAAAAATTACTTATTTTACATGTATAATGAGTGTTTTGCCTCCATGTATGAATGTATACTACTGTAGCATTTGGATTTCATGTATTAGTTAATTGTAAGAGCCTGTAAACTAATAAATGTATCTGTCATGCTGTTTAGCATACATATCAAAGTCACCATAGGGCAAAATGCTACTTGACTACTTCCCTTCTAATCCTGTCTCAAACAAACACACAAAAAGCAACCCCCCTTGTGTGCTAGGTATGACAAAACAGGTCTGAGACCCCAGCATCTGGAAGACTCCCGCAGGAGGAGGAAGGATTCTAGGTCATCCTCTGCTAGCTACTCAGCAACTTCCAGGACAGCCCAGGGTATCTCAAAAAACAAACAACCCTTGCAAACGATGTTTTGAAACAGGGCCTCATGTAGCCATAACTAGACTCAAACTCCCTATCCAGTAGAGGAACCTAGAACTTCTGATCCTCTTGCTCTACCTTCATGAAGTCTGGGAATACAGGGACTCAAACCCAGGACACCCTGTATGCTAGGCGCCCACTCCACCAACTCATCTATATCTTGAGACCAGCAATCATTGTGTGTTTAATTGGCAACTGAATTTTTAAAGGATTTTTTTATTTTTATTTTTTTTAGTTGTGTGCATGTGTATATGCACACATGTTTGGGTGCCCTCAAACGCTGGAGGCCTCAGATACTCCTGTAGCTAGAGTTACAACCAGTTGTGAGTTTCCTACATGGTGAGTACTGGGAATAAAACTTGAGCCACATGGGGGCTGGAGAGATGGCTCAGTGGTTAAGAGCACTGACTGCTCTTCCTAAGGTCTTGAGTTCAAATCCCAGCAACCACATGGTGACTTACAACCATCTGTAATGAGGTATGACACCCTCTTCTGGTGTGTGTCTGAAGACAGCTACAGTGTACTTACATATAATAATAAATAAATCTTTGGGCTGGAATGAGTGGGACCTGAGCAAGCAGGGTCCTGAGTTCAATTCCCAGCAACCACATGATGGCTCAAAACCATCTGTACAGCTATAGTGTACTCACATACATAAAATAAATAAATAAATCTTAAAAAAATAACTTAAAAAAAAAAAAACCTTGGGCCCCTTGAAAGCAAGAATGATATGTGTTCTAAACTGCTGAGCCATCCCTTTCCAGCTTCCACCAGTTTGTTTTTAGAGAAAAGGTCTCACTGTGTTGCTCTGATTGTCCTAGAACTCTTTAAGTAGACCAGACTGGCCTCAAACTCATATTGCCCACCCTCGGTCTTCAGATAGCTGGGATAAACCACACTACACCTGGTTCAAACATTTGTTAAAAATCACCATTTTAGTAGGCAATATATTACGTTACAATCAATGGACTGGGATTGTAGCTGGTGATAGTGTACCTGCCTAGCATGCATGAGGCCCTGTGTTCAATCCTTGCTCACTTACACATGCACGTCCATGCACACACTCTTATATTTAAACATTTAACATTGTCTATTAGCTTCTACTGGAAGTTAGTCATAGAAAAATTCCGCATAAAAGCTTAAGGTTAAGACCCAACAGTTCCCATCCCCTTCATCAGATTGTAAACACCCGAACAGGAGCGTGAGGGTTGTCCCCAAGTGTTCTACTTGTTTCTTCATTGTAATAGTAGCTGAAAAGATACTTCTAGTCCAATGATTCTCAAACCAAGCCAACAATAGTAGAGAAGGTAGAATTCTCCATAAATACAATGAGCACAGCAGGTAGAAACAGCACATCTTTATCTACTACATTCACGCTTTATTATAAATTATTTGAGTATTCTAAACTCCTATTCCATTTCTCTGATTCTAATCCATCTTTCTTAGGAAGACCTTTTCATCTCTTTATAAACTTCAGAATTAACAGTAATGATTGATAAGCATGGTACTAGTATTACTGAGATACTTTATAAAGGAGAATTCCATTGAGTAATAAAATAGTTTTAATGTGGAAATGTGCTGAAGAAAACAGAGGAATTGATTTATGCCCCTGGAACTGTATCTGACTGATCCAGCATCGAACTGGCCTGAGAATTTGCATTCTACAGAGAAAGGAACTCAATACTTAGCAGTTGGCCCACGGTAGTAGCACATACTTTTGGCCCATCCCTAGGCTGAGGCAAGAGAATCAAGAGTTGCAAGAGTTGCAGACCAGGGTGTGTTATGGTGCCAAGACCTTGCTAAAAGAGGAAAAAAAAAAAAAAGGTAGAGCGTTTCAACAAGCCATCTTCTCCAGATCATTATGCCAAAACCATTGTGTGATCTCTCCAAACTTTCTATAAATCTTCAATTTCTGATTATTTGCATCAACCAATACTTGCTATGAACCCCCAAACAGTGTGGTGAATTGCAAGGGGTAGTCAAACACATGGCTGCTCGTGTGTGTAGGAGTCAGCAGCACCAGTGCTGGACCCTCTCTGGCCAGTGTTCATGTCTCTTGCCTCCTGCAAGGCTTCTCTCACAGGAACAAGGGTTCTTTCGTAGAAGGAAGTTACCAAAAATAACTTATTTGGGAGTTTGGGAACAGCTCCAGCCACAAGGAGCAGCTCCTCATTTGCCCCATACCTGGCCTGACTCCTAGCCTGAAGAAAAGCTACTTTCCACTTGGCTGGAACATGTGCAGTAAGGAGAAACACCAGGATTAAACAAACGGGAAAGCAGTACTTGTCTTTCTGTGGCTTATTTCATTTACATGTTTCCTAGGTTCATCCCTGATGTTGCTAATGACAAGATTTCATTTATATTATTTAACGTGTGTGTGTGTAGTGCACACATGCACACCAAGGTACTTGTGTGTAGGTCATAGGACAATCTGAGGAAGTGGTTCACTTTCTACCATGCAGATCCAGGGATTGAACTCAGGTCGCCAGACGTGGTAGTAAGTGATTTTACCTGCTGAGCCAGCTCACTGGCCCTGGTATTTCATTATTTTTTTTGGCTGAGTAGCATTCTACTGTGTATTCATATCTCACCCATCCTTTCATAGATACCTGGCTACTGTGGATAGTGCCTTAATGGTCATGGGCATGCAGGTATAATTTCCTTTGGATCTATACCTTTGACTGCAGGGTCATGTGACAGTTCTATTTTTAATTTTTAAAAAAGAACACCCATACTAGAGCTGTACTATTTTTTTAAGATTTATTTATTTTATGTATATGAATACACTGTCTTAGAAACATCAGAAGAGGATACCGGACCTCATTACAGATGGTTGTAAGCCACCATGTGGTTGCTGGGAATTGAACTCAGAACCTCAGAAAGAACAGTCAGTGCTCTTAACTGCTGAGCCATCCCTCCAGCCCCTAGAACTGTACTATTAATAGCTGTGTTAGTCAGTGTTGACCACTGGCAGGACTGGGTGTGTGTGTGTGTTCTTTCTCTACATTCTGCCCATCATTCACTGTCATTTTGATAAGAGTCATTCCAACAGAAATGAAGTACCACTTCCTTATGGTTTGGATTTGCAATTCCTGAGTATTAAGCAATAATGAGTTTTGGACTTTGTCTTGTTTTTAATTCCTATTGTCTATTATGTGAATGTCTTCTTTTGAGAAATATTGAGTAAGAACTTTCATACTTCTTAACCAATTTCTGCATATGTGTTCATGTGTGCATACATATGCAACTGTGTGTGCATGTGTGTAGAAACTAGAGGTTGACTTCAGGTGTCTTCCTCAGTTGTTCCCCACCTTCTTTTTCAAGGCAGGGTCTCTCACTGAACCTGGAGCTCACAGGTAGGTTAGAGGGCTGGGATTACAGGCACATATGCTGAGGTAAGTTTGTATGTGGGTGTTGGGGACTGAACTCAGGCCCTCAGGCTTGCATGGAAGCATTGTAGTAACTGCAGCATCTCTCCAGTCCTGACTTGGTTTTTATGTGTGTCCCCACTCACATGTGTGGGTGCACATGCATGTGTGTACACATGTATTTGGAGGACAGAGGACAACCTTAGATAATGTTCCTACTCAGGTACCATCCACACTGTTCTTGAGACAGGGTCTCTCGCTGGCCTGTGGCTCACCAATTAGCCAAGTCTAGCTAGCCAGGAAGCTCCGAATATCCACCTTCCCTGGCTCTGGGGTTACAGAGTGCATGCTATTATGTAGGGCTTTAGTGTGGATGGTGGAAATTAAGCTCAGGTCCTCAGGCCTGTGTGGCAAGAGCTTTACCAACTGAGCCATCTTCCCAGCTCCTAGTATCTTTGTGTCCGGTCCCTCAGCCCCTAGTATCTCTGTTCCTCCTCCTCCTCCTCCTGGCACAGGGTGACCTTGAATTTGCTCTGTAATCCAGGCTGGCTTGAATTTATGATTCTCCTTCCTCAGTCTCTTGAATCTCTGGGATTATAGGCCTCTGCCATCAGCCCCAGCAATAATCAGATTTTTGAACATTTTCATCACAAAGAAATGGCAAACATATGACGTGATGAATATGCTAAATATCCTGAATTTTTGCATACTGTATACCAGTATCAAAGCAGCACAAAACATCACATGTCTATTATACATGTTACACCCATGAAAAAAAGTAAGCATTTTTCTTTTCTAGTCATCAGAGTAAGCAAAAAAAAAAAAAGGTTGAATGTCTTTGTGTAATGTATACAGGTGAACATAGACACATTCTCTTCTGCAGCATGGGGAATCAAACCAGAGCTTTGCTCCTGACAGACTACTGCTGTATCACTGTGCATCAGCTATAGTCTTGAAATACATTTTGTGTTGTTCTTCACTGAGTTATAATTGGCATGAAGAGAGGTCTTTGAAATGTTTACGGATTAAGCTCTGAATTTTTAATTAATTACATGTGTGGTGAATGCTGCAAACAGGAAATTCAGGATACACTGTTTACATAAGTGGAGAAAGCTATCAGGAAGTCCATAAGGAACAGTAAGAAACTAGCTGGTTCCTACATCTTTACTATGAGAAAGAAAATCAACTCTTGTTACCAAGGATTCCATATAAAACCCATTAAAATCACAAGACAATTTCAAACTTAACTTATTTATAATGTTCAAGCTATGTAGACCAGGCTGGACATTCTATTTTTCAGGAGAGAGAGAGAGAGAGAGAGAGAGAGAGAGAGAATATGAATATATGAGAATGAATGAGGATAAGGGTCTTGGGTTGGTGAGAAGGCTCAGTGGGTAAAAGCACTCTTACACTGTTGTTTTAGAGCATCTATCCAAACCTATTTCAAATGTATTTTAAATATCATATATTTCTCTAATTACTATTTAATTATCCATTACTTATGTGTTCACGTTGTACTTGTATTTTGATTCCTAAGTCTGCTCAGATTTATAAAAAACAGCAAAGGATATCTTGTCTACAAAATTTTCAAAATCTCAAAGATTTACTTTGGTTTGTGAGTCTCAGAAAAATTATTTCACTATCATATTACCCTCTGAAATTATTATCTGCTTGGTATGGTGGTTTATGCCTTTAATCTTAATATTCAGAAAGCAGAGGCAGGTGGATCTCTGTCAGTTCCTGAGCCAGATGGAGCAACATAGCAAAATCTTGTCTTAAAATAAACGGATTAACATAATGACATTTTTTCTTTGCTGGGTGGATGTTCAACAACCACAATCCCACTGCTTTGGAGGTAGAAGGAGGAGAATAATCAAGTTTAAGGCCTCAACTACACAGCAAATTCAAGACCAAATTGAGCTATATGAAACCCTCTCTCAAAAAACAAAACAAAACAAAAATCAAAAGCCAAGATCAAAACAAAACAGGGCTGGAGATATGGTTCACTCCCTAAAACTGCTCGCCTTACAAGCATGAGGGTCTGAGTTCAATTCCCAGGACGCACACAAACGTCAGCACAGTGGCACATGTCTAGAACCCTACCACTCTGGTGCCAGGGCAGGGGGCATAGGAAGAGGGAAGAGACAGAAGGATCAGGGAAGCTCACTAGCCAGTCAGCCTAGAGGAATCGGTGATCTCCAGGTTCCGTGAAAACACCTCTCTCAAAAGTGAGGAGACTGATGAAGACACCATACAACCACACACAACCCCACAAACACACAAAGCAAATATCCTTAGAATCAGGTATGATCACCGACACCTGAAATTCTACCACTTGGGAGGCTAAGACAGGGGAATTACCTCAAGATTGAGGCCAGCCTGGACTACACAGTAAGTTCCAGGCCAGCCAAAGTTACATAGCAAGACCCGTCTTTAAAAAGCAATAAATATTTTTTACATACATATATATCACTCATGGTAAGCAAAAATAATAACACTGTGCTCTTCAATTTTTAAAAATTTCCATTAGGAATTCTAGCAAAGCTGGCTTTCTTCCTATTCTGGCACAAACACATGCATGTGCTCAGCTCCCTCTGCCACTTCCTCTCAGTTGATCCTCCCCAAGGAACTCACACCCAGCAAAGCTTGAGACGCAGGGGGAAGACACCAAGCAGCCACACAGGATTCTGTCTCACACGAAGTGCACCAATAACCTTCAAGTTTTCTCCTTTAACTTAACAAATGCACTGTCAGCTCCCAGTTCTAATACAAATACAGATAGGCATTCCAAAATACGTCAAGATGTATAAGAAGGGACATGGAGAGGAGAGCTTCGCCTAACATTCCAAGTGCCCAGGGCGTGGGCTATGGATAAGACGTTCAGTGGTCAGTGAATGACTTGGGACCTTCTCAAGCAGCTGAGTGTCCCCCCAGGCATTGTGTTGCTGTTGTTGTTTTTTACTACAGTGCTGGGTGATAAAACCCAGGGCTTCCAGTTTCTCAAGCCCCACCCTCTACAGCTCCACACTCCCTTTTAAGATATTAATACTTTAAGAGTTCAAGCTGTCCAGGTTGTCCTCTAGAACTCATCAATCTCTAAGTGCCTTGGGCACTCTGGTGAGGAAGAGTGTGGCTAAAGGACCCTCCTCTGTCAGCGGGCCACGACACAACAGCTTTCCCACTTACCTCTAACTTCAAACAGTAATGGCAACATGGAAGGTGTCAGAATGAAATGACAATGAAGACTTTAAATGCCAGGCACACTAGCACATGCCTATAGCCCCACCCTCCAGAGGCTAAGGCAGCAAGACCAATGGCTGGGAGTTCAAAGTCAGCCTGAGCTACACATTAAGGCTCTATCTCAAAAAAAACCGAAACAAACAAAATCCACCACCACCACCACCACCAACAACAACAACAAAAAAACCAGGCACAGTGGCTCAGAAGGGGAGGACCGTGCAAATTCAAGGTTGCCTCAAAACCAAAAATAATCAATATAATATATCTTCTGTTTTGCACTCTAACATGCAAATCGAGGGAGAACTTTAGCAGGCAGCTATAAAACCGAGACAAGACACAAAGGCAAAGCACACAAGCTTGCTCTACAGGACCCTGTGCTTTAACCCCACCTTCATGATCGTTTTGGGAAGAAATCAGAGACAAAGAGGAGTTACTGAAGCCCTAAGGTTATGAAGCTTGTAAGAGGTGACATGAGATGGGCCTGACCCCAAACATGGCCACCACAGCTGTCTTAGCTCCATGCTGTGTGGCACATGCTTTGTGGCACATGCTGTGTGCTCAGCACCTCCCTTAAGGCACACTCCTCTTGTGTGCTCACCAGGCAGCTAACTTCCTTACCTCGCCAGTTCCCCACAGCCTATTTTCAACTGCGAAAGGGAATAAAGTCCAAATAAACTGCATACCCTCAGCAGCGATGCCTTCTAAGCAGATACTGAGTGTTCTGGTTTTAACATGAATTTGACCTTAAATCGGTTGGTTGACTTGGACCAGTTATAGAGGCACTTTTTTTTTTTTTTTTTTTTTTTTTTAAAGATTTATTTATTTATTATATGTAAGTACACTGTAGCTGACTTCAGACACCCCAGAAGANGGCATCAGATCTCATTATGGATGGTTGTGAACCACCATGTGGTTGCTGGGATTTGAACTCAGGACCTTTGGAAGAGCAGTCAGTGCTCTTACCCACTGAGCCATCTCTCCAGCCCTATAGAGGCACTTTTCTGAGAGGAAAAATTACTACAATTCTATGGGAGGCCACAACTGCTAAAACAACTGTAAACTCACAGTGCAGAGAAGCACAGATCTGCCTAATACAAACATTACTACAAAGGCAGCCAGAGCACCCTCAGAGGCCTCCCTCCTTTTCTGGAAGGGAAAAAGATGTATTATGCAAACTTAGTGTCTTTGGAGTAAGAATAAAGAAGATGGTTCAATGGATAATTATTACAGCAGGAAGGGAATATACTCCCCACTCTAGAGGAAAGGGCATCCTTGTTGTTTATGGTAAGAAAGGAGGAGCTACGTTCACATGCTTCCTCCACTCCACCTTTCAACAGCACCGCAGTGCAGCCCAGGCTCATCCTCAACTTGCTATCCTCCTGTCTCAGCTTCCCAAGTGCTGGGATTACAATGTGAGCCACTGACAAATCATCTCTCCTATATCCTATGTTTTCTTAACCACTCCCCTCCCTCTTTTATTTTATTTATTTTATTTGGTTTTAAGAGACAGGGTTTCTCTGTGTGGCCCTGGCTGTCCCAAACCTTGCTCTGTAAATCAGACTGGCCTGGAACTCATAGAGATCCAAGTACTGGGATTAAAGGCATGTGCCAGTACCACCCAATTCCCTTTCTTTGTTAAAAATATAGTTCAACTTGTATTTAGTCCCTTTCAATGATCAAAAATTGTGTTGGGCAGTGGTGGCGCATGCCTTTAATCCCAGCACTTGGGAGACAGAGGCAGGTAGATTTCTGAGTTTGAGGCCAGCCTAGTCTACAGAGTGAGTGCCAGGACAGCCAGGGCTACACAGAGAAACCCTGTCTCGAAAAAACAAAAACAAAACAAAAAAAAAACCAACAAAAAAAGATCAAAAATTGTGAACTGATAAAGTTTTAGTGATTTTTGTTTGGTTTTATTTGAGACAAGGTCTCTCTATGTAGTCCTGGCTGTCCTGGAACTCACTGTGTAGACCAGGCTGGCCCTGAACTCACAGAGATCTCCCTGCCTCTGCCTCCTGAGCGCTGGGATTAAAGCCACCATAAGTTTTAGTGATCTTTAATTTGATCTCAATCATTCCTAAGGGATAGGGAAAACAAGTTTCCACAGGACATGAGCTTTGGGGTGACAAATGATAGGGAAAACAGAGGGCAAAACATGCTTGTGTTGCAGGACACGGGGCACACAGCTGCAATGCCTGCCCCGGGGTCTGGGGCAACAGTGCTGACAGCTACAAACTGGGACTAGTGAGTCTGAGGCTGGTCCAAACTAGTCAGGTACTCTCAAAGAAACCAAGTTCACGTTTGGGTTTCTCTGAAGGTAGAGGTGGGAAGGACAGAGATTGCGGCTGTATATGGGGGCACATGGGTGAAATCCCAGCATTCGAGAGGTGGAGGTGGGAGAACCTCAACTCCAAGCCAACCTGGTCTCTAAATAAATAAACACCAGACACACAAACATGACTGCCCATGTTAGATACATGTCACTAAAGGAGCTGGGCTCAACAATACATATGAAATGAAAAATATTATAACAGCCAAAGTATCGAAGTATGCAAACATAGCATGCAGCACAGTGATTATGCCCCTGCCCAGATGAGATGACTGTGAATGAGAACTGACTATAAGTAATGCAAATGCATAGGTCTGGTTGTTTTCAATGTGTGCTTTGAGGAGCCAGCTGGAGGTATCAGCCTTGGGCAACACCCAGGAAGCTATGAACACTGGTGTACTCTTGTCATCACCACATTCCACCTGTCTACATAGCTCCTCAACATGTGACACATTGGCAAGATGGCCTTCTGACCGCCACACCTATATCATGACATGCAAACACTCCCCAACCCCCACATGCATTATCCACACACAATAAAAATCCATTTTGAATGTTAATCAGCCTTCTTTCTCTAAGAGATGAAATTGATGCTAAAAAAGGGGAGATTTAAGCAAACCACATGTAAATGAGGTCTCTTATTTTATAAACCAAAGATAATCAAAACCTTTTCAAAAGAAAACATCTTTCAGTTTTATTTTCTACACAGAAATTAGCAAACTGTATCCTCTGCCCCTTGCATGTCAAATTAGGTCATTTCTCAGATGCACAGAAACTGCTTCAAGCAGACAACACTACCACACTATTCTTTCTCAGTCAATTCCCATCATCTAAGGAAGTCTCCTCATAGTTACTAATGTTGCACAGCTAAGCATGTTACACACACACACACACACACACACACACACACACACACACAAGGTAATCTCAGTTTAAAGTGTCCTTTCTTTCAGAAATTAGGAAATGAGAGGTGCATACATACTTTGGAATCTATATTGTCCTCAAGGCTCTCCAAACAGGAACCATGCATAGCATGGATCAGGACTTGTCACCAAGCAGTTCCAGTGATTCCCATGTGCTTAGGGTATGTGTCAGATCCAAGGAAATGTGTGGGTATTTTAGATGTGTATTTTAAATGTGTATATATTTTAGGGAATGTAAAACCTGTCTTAAGAAATCTAATGGTATTTCAAAACCCTTACTCAAGAAGGGGACAACAGGAATTGGCCTGTACATCTGAGAGGTTAAGAGGTCACAAGACAGTATCACTCACTTGACAAAAGAGAAAACTGCAATTCTGAGAGTCAACAGCTCGCCCAGGCCTTCTGACAACAAACAATTTCTATGTAGGTTCCTTTGCAAAGCTTTTGGTCTATAGATGCTGGAGAGGCAAACTGGCTAGACACTTCTTCCAAGGCTTTTGTTTTTGGAAACAAGGTATGGAGATCGCACTGGTCTCTAAGTTATTCTACACTGAGACAAGTTTTCAGGCTATGACTTGCCCTTGGCAACTTTCATCTCACAAGGAGCACCGAATACTAAAACAAGAGCAGGGGTTCTGCAGCTTTCTGTTCACATAGATACCATGTCTGCCCAGCACCACCCATGAGGCATGGACTGATACCTATTCCCCCCAAAGCAAAAACGGTGCTGCCTATAAACTGATAAAGAAGCCTAGGAACACAGGAGCACACAGATACATATTAAAATTGGATGAGAGAAACCAGACCCAAGAATGTATGGAATATATCAGAACAAAGAGTAAACTCCCTCCCCTGGATTCCATAAGGATGAGGACACCTAACAGAGCAATGGCACTGGCCTGTTATCTGACCACCCAGTTGTGCTCCAAGGAACTCATAGGCTGAGAACTCCTGGCTGTCCCTGGGACTTCATTTCTGCTATAACCCCAATGGTGATGAAGCAAGCATACTATACCTGTGGCCCTTCCATCATCTGTCCATTGGCTCCTATCCTATGCCTTGCTTCTAGGATCTCTATAGTCTTATACCTTACCTGTGCAGCTCTGCTCAACCCAAAGACCTTGTGGCTTGGCTCTGTGTACCTCAAGCAGCTCTCCAACTGAGCCTTCCTTCTGTCTCTAGCTACCAAGGGACTGCTTCTGTTTGTATTAGCTCTCTTCCTCTGCCTCCAGTAAGGACTGCTTTAAATCCTGCACTCTGCTGTAGCCTCATTAACCCTTTTCTAACCTACAAATATACATGTTTATAGAAACATTTGCTGTACTGTGTGCAATGAGTGATATGAAATACTCAGGCACAGTTCTTTTACACCAGTCTCTAATAGCCTAAGCTGGCCTCAGGCTCTCTACATAATGAGTAACCTTAAACAACTGATCTTCTGCCTGTATCTCTCAAGTGCTGGGATTACAGGCATGTCCCTACCCCTGACTCACCAAATCATTGAGCAACACAGCAACATTCTGGGATATATATATATATATATATATATATATATATATATATATATGATATATATTTATATATTTATTTGTGGCTCTAGAATGTAATCCCATAATTATACTGACAAAACCACTTTTGACCAGCAAAAATGCTATGCTGACATCTATAATATACAAATTTCATCAAAATCCCTAAATGTCCACCTAGAAACATCTATGGACTATTTACCACAATGAGAAAATTATGAGTTATGTATAAATTAGCCAATTTATTCACTCGGGTTTTCTGCCTCCTCTCTCCCACTACATCTCTCCTTCCTTTATTACTTCACCTACTGGTATCGAGAGGAGCTGGCAAGTATTTCCCATTACTAATATACACTTTTATTTACACACACAGGCAGCAGGCCAGATATGGTTCACAGGGTTGTGTTCTGCCAAGGCTGGTTCAGAGCAGCAAGTTTTCAAGCTTTTGCTTACTCAGAACCACCTACTTGATTCCTAATGCAAACAAATCCATCCTTAAACTTTCCCATTCAGTAGGTCTGTAGGAGCCGCTAACATTGTGTGGCTTTTGTAAGTTCCCAAGTAATTCTGATGCTGCTGGTACAGAAATCCTACTCTGGGAAGCACTTGTAAAGCACAGTAGTCTATACCACGCTCGGTGAAAGGTGGGGCGGTGAAAAAAATCTAATTAAGCAGAAACTGCATGTTGCAAACCTGACTGATACTTTTATAGAGCATTTCATATGAAGACTTACTGTTAAGTGCCATAATGTTATCTGTTCCTGGATGGTGGAAATTTATTCCCATGCGTCCTGGAAAATAAAGCAATTTTATTTTAAGCACAAGAAAACATTGTTCAATATAATTATTTCAAATATACTACAAAATATAAACATTACAAAACACTACAGATTAATCTATAGCAATGCTATTAAGGCCAAAGCATTCACAACAACTTTTAAATCAATTCATAAAACACAGACATAAAAAGTCTTAAAACAAAGCCAAAGTCTCAACACAAAGTCAAACAAGAAGAAGCTTCCACTATAGTCTGAGATTTGTACATCTCCAGTGTTAAAATTTAAACAAGTCAACTTCCTGGACTAGCATTTTAGTTAAACAATCATTTATTAATGCCCTTCAGATAAAGGCATCAAAAAAAAAAAAAAGAAATTTACAGATGTATATAAACATGAAGTTTAGAGAGAATAAAAAAATACAGTTTCATAATGGCTCAAAAATACAACATGATTACCAGAGGAGCAAAATGAAGATGGTAAAATGTTTCCAAGTAGGGGAAAGACTGGCATAAAAACCCTGAATTCTTAAGTTGACCCAAAGCTACTTCTGTTTCTGGGGGTTGGCCTCTATGGTGGGCTGCTGTTTTTCTTTTATGACTATGTGGCCCTAGCTGATCTAGAGTTTACCACATATATCAGGCTAGCCTCGAACTCAGAGATTCGCCTGTCTTTGCCTCCCACAAGCACTGGGATTAAAAGCAAGTACCACCATGCCTGGACCCAAGACTAACTACTCTGTGACAAATGTGACTTTCCAGATTGCCATCTTTATGAATGATACGGGGACTGAAACTTCTGACCACATTGGTCAGAAGTTTTGTACACCTCTGAGATTAAGAATCATTTTTTTAAAATTTTTAATGAGCTGGGATACTGAACTAAAGCAAAGAGGCAACAGAGGCCTGTGTCCTGTGCACCCTAAAATATTTACTCAGTAGTCCTTTACAACGATGGAACCCCTGATCTGTAAGGTCATAAACAGAATGGTGCACTGGGCTAAAGAGTGAGAGCCATGGGGGGTGGGGGTGGGTAGGGTGGGAGGCAGAAGCACAGAAGGAAGGGTTCGGAGGCAAAGAGGAAGAGGTGCAGGAGTGAAGATGACAGATGTAGGCATTTGCTGCTTTTTTGTTTTTTCATTATCAGAGATAAAATGGATGTAGCCAAAAAAAAAAAAAAAATTAAACTTAGAGAGTCTTGTAAAGGAGGAAAATGTACTATGCAAGATTTCTTGACCAATTCTTTCAACAAAATAGGTATCAGTAAAACTAGGTGTGGTGGATCGCCCTTATAATCTAAGAACTTGGGAGACAAGAGGAATACTGGGATTTCAAGACCAGTCTATAGTTACAGAGTAATTCCCTATTTAAAAAAAAAAAAAAAAAAAAAAACCAGCCAAAAAGATACTAAAATAATAACTAGGGCATGATTTCTATGTATTTGACTCTGTAAAATTTTCATGTATAGTTACTTCAAGAGTTACTTTTAGACATGCACTCTACCACTGAGATATTCCTATAGCCCTAAAAACATGTTCATTTTATTTTATAGTCACGGCTTTAAAATGTCAGTCATAGTTGGGAAGTATAGTATATATAAAACTAAAGATAAAGGTTTCAAGGTTTTTGTCTTGTTTTTACAACAGATACAGTTTTATATATAATTGTCAAAGGGCCAGTTTTGACTTGGTATTAAACTCTGTTTCTGGGGACTGGAAGCAAACATCACATTACCATGCTCAATACCGGGGAAAATGAAAAAAAAAACTAAAGTCCTCATTCAACTTCACTACTTTTAAGTGTGTGTGTGTGTGTGTGTGTGTGTGTGTGTGTGTGTGTGTGTAAAAGAGTGGAAAAAAGTCAATGCAATTGTCAACGAATAATAAAGGAGACATTCCTAAATATATGATTTGTGTAGAAAAACTATTTTATATTAGCTACAAGCAATTACCAGGAGTTTAAAACTTATCCCACTGTTGACGACACATTTCTTATAATTCTATTTGTGGCTGTCCCATAAAACTTCTATGGTTTTCTAATTTCTAGGTCAGTTTAGGGTCTCTGACAGAATCTATATCACATGCAGTGCTTCTTCCTACCACCACCTAGATCAAAAACTACTCTCAAACATTTGTTACAATGACAACCTTGACTCAATAAGAGAATTTACATCGTGGTTTCAGTTAAGTCAATGTTCTTTACACCCAAACTAACATTCATGAAAACTAAAAGTGATATCATTTAATTCCGCTTCATCATATTCTAGAGAATTAACCACAACAGCCAGTTGCTGAGGTCTACATAAACTCTTATCAAGACTTCACACTCACTGTCCATTAGAACTTAAGGAAAAACAGAATCTCTTTTCTTAGACGATGGCACACATTGATAGCCCCAGAACACAGGAAACAGAGGCAAAATAAAAACCACAAGCTCGCTGGGCGTGGTGGCACATGCCTCACTCGGGAGGCAGAGGCAGGTGAATTTCTGAGTTCGAGGCCAGCCTGGTCTACAGAGTGAGTTCCAGGTCAGCCAGGGCTATACAGAGAAACCCTGTCTCAAAAAAACAAAGAACAAACCAAAACAAAACAAAAAACCCACAAGCTCAAGGCCAGCCTGAGCTGCACAGTGAAGCCATCTCAAAAACCAAACAAACAAACAAAACAAACAGTACCAGGAAAAAGTCAGACATAGTGGTGCACAGAAGAAATCTGTGAATTTTAGGCCAGTCAGAGTTACACAGTGAGACCCTGTTTAAACAAAACATGAAAAGCAGGACATTTTCAGTCTTTAACTAGTGACCATTGAGAGGACAGGATGGGTCCTTAAAAGGCATTAAATGGTCCTTAATATTATTACAATAAAAAAGGATTTGTCAAGAACATCAAATAAACTCAATTTTAGTTGATCCTCATTCAGTATTATTCCCGTAAAAGAAAATTTCGAGCTTTACTGATGCTGCATCAAATAACTTTTCTATTTTTAGATCTTTTCTTTATTTTCCTTTTCTTGTTTCCCTTCCAAAGCACCCCCTACCCAATCCCCCCCCCCCCTGCTCACAAACCCACCTGCCTCCCTGTCCTGGCATTCCCCTATACTGGGGCATCGAGCCTTTACAGAACCAATGGCCTTTCCTGCCACTGATGTCCCACAAGGCCATCCTCTGCTACATATGTGGCTGGAGCCATGGGTCCCTCCATGTATACTCTTTGGTTGGTAGTTTAGTCCCTGGGAGCTCTGGGGGTACTGGTTGGTTCATATTATTGTTCCTCCTATGGGACTGCAAACCCCTTCAGCTCCTTGGGTCCTTTCTCTACCTTCTCCATTGGGGAACTTGTGCTCAGTCCAATGGATGACTGTGAGCATCCACTTCTGTATATGTCAGGCTATGGCAGAGCCTCTCAGGAGTCAGCTATATCAGGCTCCTGACAGCAAGCACTTATTGGCATCCATAATAATGTCTGGGTTTAGTAACTCTATATGGGATGGATCCCCAGGTAGGACAGTCTCTGGATGGCCTTTCCTTCAGTCTCTGCTCTGCACTGTCTCTATATTTCCTCCTGTGAGCATTTTGTTCCCCCTTTTAAGACACTTTGGTCTTCCTTCTTCTTGAGCTTCATGTGGTCTGTGAATTTTATTTTGGATATTCTGAGCTTTTGGGCTATTATCTACTTATCAGTGAGCTCATACCATGTGTGTTGTTTTGTGACTGGGTTACCTCACTCGGGATAATATTTTCTAGCTCCATTCATTTGCCTAAGAATTTCAAAAACTCATTGTTTATAATAGCTAAGTAGTACTCCATTGTATAAATGTAGCACATTTTCTGTATCCATTCCTCTGTTGAAGGACATCTGGGTTCTTTCCAGCTTCAGGCTATTATAAATAAGGCTGCTATGAACATAGTGGAGCATGTATCCTTTGTTATTTACTGGAGCATCTTCTGGGTATATGCCCAGGATAACCTGGGTCATCAGGTGGTAATATGTCTGATTTTCTGAGGAACCTCCAAACTGATTTCCAGAGCGGTTATACCAACTTGCAATCCCAGAAGCAATGGAAGAGTGTTCCTCTTTCTCCACATCCTTGCCAGCATCTGATGTCCCCTGAGTTTTTGATCTTAGCCATTCTGACCGGTGTGAGGTGGAATCTCAGGGTTGTTTTGATTTGCATTTCCCTGATGACTAAGGATGCTGAACATTTCTTTAGGTGCTTCTTGGCCATTTGGTATTCCTCAGTTGAGAATTCTTTGTTTAGCTCTGTACCCCATTTTTAATAGGGTTATTTGGTTCTCCGGAGTCTAACTTCTTGAGTTCTTTGTATATACTGGACATTAGCCCTCTATCGGATGTAGGGTTGGTAAAGATCTTTTCCCAATCTGTTGATTGCTATTGACAGTGTCCTTTGCCTTACAGAAGCTTTGCAATTTTATGAGGTCCCATTTGTCAATTCTTGATCTTACAGCATAAGCTATTGTGAACACACACATATGGTCACTTGATCTTTGACAAAGCAGCTAAACCCATCCAGTGAAAAAAAGACAGCATTTTCAACAAATGGTGCTGCCACAACTGGCAGTTAGCATGTAGAAAAATGCAAATTGATCCATTCTTATCTCCCTGTAGAAAGCTCAAGTCCAAGTAGATCAAGGACCTCCACATGAAAACAGAAACACTGAAACTTATAGAAAAGAAACTGGGGAAGAGCCTCGAGCTCATGGGCACAGGGAAAATTTCCTGATCAAAGAATTTTTCTCTGTTTTCTGGGATGTTGCCCTTTTAGCCTGAGTTTGAGCACAGCCACATGTCCCTTTGGGCTCTTTCCTGAAGAGTTAGAAAAATCTCATGGTGAAAAGAGGTTATCATTGTTTGCCCTCACTGGATACTTGCAACTCTGTCTTTCTTAAGAAGCAGAACAAACAAAAGGCTCCAACAGTGTCTTGCAGGTAGAAGGCATCACTGTTGCAAGAAAAGCCCTGTAGTTTTTATCATTCCTGGACTTCTCCCTAATTTTTTTCAATGAATTTTGGATAAACAGGAACATAAACCATGTGAAGAGCTCTTGCTAGATCCCTAGAATCAATCACCTAAATATAATCTAAGTTTACTGATAAATAGAATGGTGTGTGTGCATGTGTATAAAGTTACATATGAATATTTAGGTTAACTCTTCTTTATCTTAAGCTACAGTATTTAGAATATAAAATGTAATCTATTTTCATTGAATAAAAATTAGGATATGTGGAAAATAAGATCACTAAAGACAAACATAGTCGGTGTTTATGTATCTCTTTTAGTATGGAGAACATGCATGAAGCATGCAACCATTTCATAATCCTTTCTTGTACAGCCAAGCTTTAACTCTTTTTAAAGGATTTGGGAGAAAAGATGTGTAATGGCAGAGAAAAGCCTGATACTCAACTCAGACAAGGCCATTTCTTTTTGCTTCATTTTGTCCAACAAATGCTGCTGTTGAATCAGCTGTGAAAACAGAAACAAGTGTGTGACATCTGGTGATTCTGTTACTGCAGTCTGGTGCTGCCAGTGTGACATTCTGTCACCTGTCCATGAGTCTGCTATTTTTAAAGTGTTCCTGTCAGCTAGCTATCTTTTAAGTATAGTGTAAAGTGTAAGGTTTCAAAAGCTGGAGGGCACCCTTGGTCTTACTAAGTTAGATGCAGATATGGAAATAAATCTGAGACTGCCCCAATTTGCCCACATCTCAGGACATAACAGACAAGAGTCAGGATGGAGACCAAGGGTGGAAAATGGAGTTACATTTGTTTATTTAGAATGGGAAAAAAAAAATCACATCTTTATAAATTCAATTTATTCATATTTTAGATACCTTATTTCAGAACCCAACTAAACCCATATTTTTATGTGTCCAAAATTAAAAGCTGGAAATTTTATTAATTCATGATAATACTATGAAAGCCATTTCTTCAGCACACTAACACATCTTTCTCTAATCACCCACTACCCTTAAAAAGTACTTAAACAGCTACAAAGCGAATGTCAGAGCCTCAAGAAAATATTCTACTAGACTTTTACCTATTTTCTCTATAAAGTTAGAGATATACTTCTAGAGAAAAAGTACCATAAGGCATAAAAATATGATACGCAAAAAAAAAA
>NC_034590.1:148499223-148523668 GCF_900095145.1 Mus pahari
CCAAGTGCTGGGATTAAAGGCGTGCGCCACCACCGCCCAGCTCCATAAATTCTCAAATCCTTTGTCCTTGTTTCCTTAATTAGCTCAACTGAATTAGAATTTCAGAAGTTAGCGTCCAGGTATAACCTTCCTTTTATAACTGCTAAGTGATGAAAATGCTGTATCTTACATCAGGCAAGGTAATGCACACCTTTAGCTGCGGCTACAAAGGAAGCTGAGGCGACATGGATCTCTAACGAGCAGGAGTCCAAGGGTAGCCTGAGTAACCAACTAAGTCTCAAAGAGAAGAAATGGCTGAGAATAGATGGACAAGAACCGTCACCGCTGACTCAAAATCTTGCAGTTTGTAGGGTCTTTCTGTCTTTCTTCATTTTAGGTTCTAGGAATCAAACTGAGGTTCAAGATGCTTAGCAAACTGAGCTACAAGTATAACTCAGAATTGGACAACTGTGTAAAGGACAAATTGACATAGGCTGAAAGAAGTTGACATTGAACTAAAACTAAATAATGATTCAAGGTACTAAATAAGTCACATATTTTCTTCTGGAGCAAAGAAGAAAAATTCTTTTCTAAAACAAAGGAAGCAAAATTTCCCAAAGGGAACCAATTTTGTAAGTCTATGTCATGTACAATTTCAATACAATGAATACAGAAAAGTGTCTCTACAACAGAAAACGGGTGGCATTCATATCTTCCAAGATTCTGTGTCGATTTAAATGTGCTAAGGCACTATTACCAGAAATGAGCTATTTTTTCCTCAGATTTTTTTCGGTATACCTTTGAAAAGCAGGCCCTCAGTCTGGGTTCGCTCAACCAACACCTGGTCTTTTCATTTTTCAAATCTCAGTTCCATGAATGACAAAGGAAGAGAAAATTTAAATACTAGAAACAGTTCACCAGGCACCATCCCAGGGAGTAGACAAGAACCCTGATGCAGGTGTAAAGGTACGTGGGATGAGGGAAGCCCATCCCTTCCTCTCGTTGCCACCCGCCTGCTCTCTGGTGCTTTTCCAGACAGAGGATATAGCTGCTTACTTAATCTAGTAGGGAAGGTGACAGACCCATCAAGCCTAATGACCACAGGTTTCCAAGTCAGGAGACAGTCTTATACGAAGACAGTACAGCAATGAATCTTGTTTTTCCTTTGCTCCCCTGATTTCCAATACTAGAAATCTTCTTTTCCTCCCACCACCCGACCTCTGTTTTCCAGGGATTTCTGTAGTTAGAAACCCATGAGTAGTGGTACCACACCTTTAGCCTCATCAGATTGAGGCACCTCTCATACAAAGGGTGCATAAAGGGCAAAACACAGGACTTTATATGTCTCTGCTACAGCCAGACTGAACTGGCCCAGTGACTGCAACACAGTGCACCCTTCTCCTTTCCTTTTTCCTGTAGGCTGTGTGTGCCGGGATTCAAACCAAGGGCCAGAGAAACCCTGCCTTGAAAAACAAACAAACACTCAAAAACCAAAACAACAAAAAGAATGCTTGAATAAAATGATTTTTCACTAAATATGACTTAATAGATACTGATATCGTCTATATGACTATAACTGTGAATATACACCAGGTCCATTTTAAGTATATCATGAAGTAATTCATGTCTTATTTGACTGCCTGGTACCTAGTTGGTGGAACTATTTTGGAAAAGATTAGGAGGTAGTCTTGTCGGAGAGGAGATGTGTCACTAGGGCTGGATGTTGAGGTTTCAAACCTCACACCAGGCCGTCTCCCCACTCTCTCTCTTCTCTCTCCTCTTTCCTCCCTGTCTCTCCGAACCTCTGACTCAAACTTGAGGTTTAAGTCTCAGCTACTGATCTAGCTCTGTGCTTGGCCTGCCATGGTGGTCGGGAACTCACTCTCTGAAACTGTAGGAAAGTCCCCAATTAAATACATTCTTTTATAAGTTGCCTTGGTCATGATGTCTCTTACAGCAATACAACAGTAACTAAGACAACTATGCTATGCAAATGTACAGTTTTAAAAAGTAAAGTAATGATTATTTTTCTTTCTCCTACATGAGGCTTTTGAAAATGATGAGTTTATCCCTCAATAATCACTACTTATTTAAGGAAAATAAAAACAACTATTTGTAGCCAATGTTTAGCTATAGTCTGGTCAAGAAATAAATATGTACTGGCATGGCTTAATTTATTACAGAGGTCAAGTAATAAGAATTCCATGCTCCTCACAGAAAATCACATGATACCTGCAAAGTTCCTTTTGTTAGGGAACTCATCTTCCCATCTATTTTATATGCTGTTTTATTTTAATTATGAGGCTTTAAAGAGGCTAATATATCCACTTCACTAGCCAATTAAGGGCAGATAAAGAACTCGAATCCAGTTTGGATCAACTACAAAGTTAGCAAGGCTGTGTTTTGAAACTTCATCTCCTATATAGAAAATGTAGAATACCTGGGAGCCTCTTAATAAAGACTACTAAATACCTTTGCTATTTCTAGGTACTAAGCCTTCAGCAGGCTTTTTACCATTCTTTTTTTTGTTTTGTTTTGTTTTGTTCTACTATGTGTAGTTTGATTATTATTTTTTTTTTTTTTGGTAGAGTTAAGCAAGAATGTGGGGTTTTCTTTTCCTATAGAAGAAAAGAAAACTGAGTTCTAAGACAAATAACACCAGTGTAAACAAGCACCCCCAAATCCAACTCTACTTGAGTTTTGAGAACCCTCCCCGACACAGATATCTGCAAATAATGTTCCCACATTCAAGAGAGAAAAGACCAAGACCAAGAATCTAAGGAGGCACAGGCAAAGCATTTCCTAGCAGCCACACAGTAGGCACCCAACAGATTATCTATCTCCTGATGCTCAATGCATTCTGCTACTTCTATCTTTGGACCCATGGACTGTCACTATGAATGCCCCTCAAGCAACTTACAGCAGTATTACCTAGAGTAAATCAAAACTGGAAAGTCTAATCTTAAGTTCTATCAACAAATTATAAAAGCCAAAGAGAAACATGAGTATTTACTACCATGGAAAATAGAAATAGAAAATAAAAACCTATGACTACACCATCACTATGTTTCTTGTGCTTTCAGTTACTTATGTGTATATTCATGTTCATCTGTACAAATACATGTGTGTACATAAACATGAGGATTCACTATTGTGGAGATCCAACAAGAGGACAACCTTGGGTGTCCTTCCTTAGGTACTGTCCACATGCTTTTGGTGAGGTTTTGGTTTTTTTTATTTGTTTTTGAGATGGGACTCTCGTGGCCTTAAGCTCACCAGGCAGGCCAGGCCCATGGGTCAGTGTGTCCCAGGGATCTGCCTCTCTTCGCAGTGCTAGGACTGTGAACAAAGGCTAGCACACCCAGCTCTTTCTACTGGCTTCTGGAGTCTGAGATCAGGCATCATGGTACAAGACAAGTACTAGACTAAGCTCTCGCTCCAGCTGGCTTTTACTCTGTGTACGTATTAGTTAGTACCTTCCTATTCTGACAATGCTCTTTCCCTTTAAAGTTAAAAGTACCTTAAGCATTTTCTTTTCTCCTCCTCCTTCTTTGTTGTTCTTTGTGGTTTTTTGAGACAAGTCTCACTACACAGCTCTGAGTTGCCTAGAACTTGTTATGTATAAACCCAGGCTGGCCTTGAGCTTGTATCATCCTCCTGCCTCTGTTTCCCAAGTGCTGAGATTATGATGTGCACCACCATGCCCAGTGTCAAAATATTTTCTTAAAGGTACAAGTGATGTCATTGACCACAGGGACATAGTAATGTCACTGACCTCAGGGACATAGTGATGTCACTGACCTCAGGGAAGTAGTCTGTTTATAGAAAACCATGCAGTAGAATATGAAAAATTAGGAAGTTGAAACCATATTCAACTATAAAGTACATACTCAAGGTCTCCCAACTTGTGGGGCCATAATACATGTATTGTGAAGCAGTCTATTACCTCATATTTGCTAGTAAAGAAAAGTCTGCAGAGATAGTGGGGCTGTAATTTTAAAAGGCCACCATGGATGGAAAAGGCGCTTACATTTCTCTGTGATGAGTTTCTACCTTCGCTCACTGTGCTAATGCTACACATAAGGAGGCACAAGTAGCTCCTGGTTTACAAGCACACACAAGATTCTAAAAAATTATGTAGTGACTATAATCTCAATTCTTCTCCTAGTTTTTTTTTACCTAGCACTCAGGAAGATGGGACAAGAGGATTGTCCTGAGTTCCAAGATCAGCCTGTTTCAGGATAGCCTGAACTCCATAGTAAGACCCAGACTCAAAAAGAAAAGAAAAGAAAAGAAAAGAAAAGAAAAGAAGAGAAGAGAAGAGAAGAGAAGAGAAGAGAAGAGAAGAGAAGAGAAGAGAAGAGAAGAGAAGAGAGACCAGAAGCTAGGAGGGATACACAGAACAGGAGTTAAATGTAAGGATAATCAGGGAGGCTTTCAGGGTAGCAACAAATGACAAGTGAAGCCTGGAATGAGTCTAAAAAAAAAAAATCAAACAATCTGTGAATTTTATTATTTTTACATCATTCACACCTCTAAGTGTAACATACTTCAAATTATCATGGCCCTAATCTTTAACAGGGGAAAGATGTGGTAAGTGGCTAAATTTAACAGCAATGTTTCTCTTTTTTAATAGGCCTTAAGAATCTTTCTTTCCCAGTGCGTTCTATGTTCTCACGGCCTCCTATGACTACTTCTCTTCACTGGGAAATAAGAAAAGCAGGAGCAGCAAATTATGAAAAGGATTTCTGATGAGGACACCAGTGTCAAAGGTTCAGTTGATCATGTCCTTGATAATGGCCTAGACAGCCAGAGAAGAGAAAATCCTCACAGTTCCAGAAGATGAAGAGTTTACACAAGATGGGCATCCCTGTGGCAAACTGTTCCACATCAGGAACTTGCATTACAGCATTTAAGATAGTGTAGGGTCTCTAAAATGTTAAATAATCTATAAAAAGAACTATCTGTGATTATGAGTTTACATGGACTCTTCTAAAATTAGAAAGTTCTACTAATGTTGATCTTGGAATGTTCTGCATCATACTGATCTCAAAACATGCATGTACTTTAAGACATCTTCCTTGTACTTTAGCCCCCACTTGGCAAAGGGCCACTGGTTGCACATAAACTGTGATCTGATGCTCCTATACTAGGAAGGGATAGACTGTAACACAATGGAAGCATATGAGAAACTTTCTGAAGGAGTTTTAGAGACTGATTTACTAAACATCACGCTTTGTTGAAGTACACCTGTACTTAAATGAATTTTACAGATTCAGTGAAAGATTCCAAATGTACAAAGCCCAGAAAATTTGGCTTCTGGTTTCATGCTTATAACCATGACCTCAGCTACGCAACAGAGACTTCTGGCAGATAAACAAATTAAGGTAACCAACCATGATTACCAGAGGTAGCTGAACTCAGGTTAAAAAAAAAAAAACTTTAAATACATTCCACAATGCTTTACAGAAGCAAAACAAACAAACAAACAAATCAAATAAAAACAAAAAAAAATCACAATTATTAAAAAGCTGATTTTTGCTTAAAACACCAAGCAAGAATGGACATATGAATATTCCTAACCTGCAAAATGATTCCTCCACATTATATCAGCGAAACTCATTGGTGGGCCACTGGGAGGGTAGTGTTTACCTTTCAGAGGCTCATGGTCAGTCCTTATCATATCCATTAAGGAGTTCTCCAAGGAGTGCAAGTTAAAAGTGTCATAGGGCCTACTCCGGTCCTAAAAACAAAAACACAGAACAAGACGATACATAAAATTACTTCATAAAATTAACATATTTGTTCTGCTTCTTGCTGCAGATTGGCAAGTTGAATGGAAGTTATAGACAATTCTAAAAGCACATTCACCTTTGATTAGGAATAATGTCTTAGCACCAAAATATTCAGAATCAGCGTCTACGGGTAGAGAGCCTCCTTTGCCTAGTCTGTTGTGTAAGTGCTCCGTTCCTTCAGACTGACTTTCTCTCAAATGAAATGGGTCAGATGTACTACCTTTGCCTTCTACCATCCATGCCCTGTCTCCAGTGAACACAGACTTCCCACATTCCTAGAGAACCACACAGAAGACTTAGTGTAAAACCAGAACCACCCTTCTGAATAAAAACCTTCCTTCAGCCTCACCTTAGAATGAAGAGGCAACAGGACCAGCAGCTTGCAAATGTGCAGCAAGTCCCAGTAGTGTCTGAGCTATGGTCACAGGCGTTGTCTCAAAATAACCAAAGCAAAATCATGACAATGATTTCAATGTACTTATAATAAATCACTTTTATATTTATATCCAGTAAATTCCATACATGGATAGTTTTATTTTAAAAAATGTAAAGAGAGAAAGATAAGCTTAAGACAGCTGACAGTGGAGACCTGACCCCCACAAGTTGCCCTCTGACTTCCGCATAAATGACAGCCGGGCGGTGGTGGCGCACGCCTTTAATCCCAGCGCTCGGGAGGCAGAGGCAAGTGGATTTCTGAGTTCAAGGCCAGCCTGGTCTGCAGAGTGAGTTCCAGGACAGCCAGGGCTATACAGAGAAACCCTGTTTCAAAAAAAAAAAAAAAAGGAAAAAAAAGAAAAAAGAAAAAAACAAAAGAAAACAAAAAAAATAAATAAATGAAAATTACTTTAAAGCAAGAAATAAAAATTCATGGAGACTAAATGACAACTGTCTGTTCAGGCTGTGTGACAGACTGTGGTGGGACTTGGCTGTTATTCCAGCAGTTAGGAGGCTATGGCAGGAGGCTAGCCTGGGTTATACAGAAGACCCTGACCCTCCCTCCATTTCCCCTAAAAGAAAAGGTTGTCTCACAACATTCAAGATTCTTTCTGGCTAAGACAGTCTGTTTTGGTTGGTTGGTTGGTTTTATTTTTTTAAAATACTTAATGTCATCTTTCAAGGTGAGTAAAAACATACCTATTGTATGTTTTTACATACAATTGAAAAAGTGAATTTAACAATGATTAGAACTCAAAACCAGTACCCTAAGGAGTATAAAATTATGTCTCGTGAAGTTGGCCCAATCCACACAGGATAGTAAACAGTGACTTCTACGGAAGCATCATATTACATGCAATTACTGATAGCACAGTGGTAGTGAGTTCCTACAGGAGAGGATATAAAAGATTAGGTGACTACCTAGCAGGAAAATTGGTGAATGTATTCAGGGGAGTGTTTGATGTATCTAAATTGAAATGATCCTCAAATCAGTCAAACTGTTAAAATCACATGAGGTTCTGGTTAAAATACAAGTTCCTGGGCTGGGGAGAGTTCAGTTGGCAAAGCGCTTCCCTGGCAGACATGAGGACTTGAGATCTCCCAGGCCCTCATAAAACTACAGGCTGTGATGGCATGTGCTGTGAAGACAGAGGCAGGAGGATCCCAGTCAGGCTGTCCCGCTCAGAGTGCTGGATGAAATGAGACACCCTACCAGAAAAGAACAGTGGATGGCTTCTGAGGACCAGCATCCAAAGTTAAACTCTAGATCCTACACTACTGTACTCTCTCACTCTCTCTCTCTTCCTTTCTCCCTCTCTTCCGTTCCCTCTCTCTCCTGGACTCCAGATCAAACATGCTTAGTAATATTTTATAAGAAAAGCCAGCAACATGGTCAGTAGGGAAAGGTGCTTGCTGCTGAGCCCAACACTTTGGAAATGATGGAGATGGTAGAGCATGTGTTCCCACAAGCTGGAGACGTTTGGATCCATCGCTCAAATAGAAAATTCAGCACAACGTACTTATTGTTATGAAATAAAATGCGACAAGGGGTATCTTTGGCAGCTTGAGCCAAGGTGTGGCAGATGATGACTTAGGCAATTGCTAGGTCCCTGGGGGGCAGGTCAGCAGAATCATCTGCATGCTAACACCTATAATCACAGCACTCAGTAGGCTGACACAGGTAAATGAGACTCGCTAGGCAGTTAGTCTAGCTGAATCAGGTTCAGGTGAGAATCCATCTGTGGAGACGGACAGACAAGGACCCTGACATCAACCTCTAGCCTCTACAAACCATCAACATGTGCACACACACACAAGCATGCACAACCTGTATGGCGTGCACAACAACAGTGGAAAGAACACAAAATGTCTGTGATGCCACATCCCAGTACTGGACACAGATTAAACATCTAGAAGACTAGAGGAGCCAGTGCTTCTCTTTCCCCTGTCCTTTCTTCCCACGTGCCTTCCCCGGGGAAAAAAGGTATGCTTTCCCCGGAATCCCATTCTATACAGAACTCAATCCATTCTATTAAATGAACTTACTATTGAAAAGTTTACTAGGGTAAAGGGCAGCAACCCTCGGCATGTGCACCACTGGACGGGGAGCCTTGAGGCCACACCAATCTGCTCTAGCTGGCATGGATCACTATCACCCATTGCACCCTACACATCTGCTTCTGCGACCCTGAGCTTAGTCATCTAGAGCAGCCCATTATCTTCTCAGTGCCATTATCTTCACATCCTGTTTCACAAACAGCAGGCCTTGAGCTGCTCCACCCACTGTTTGTCCTATCTTTGGGGCCTATTGGTCAGTCCCTTTAGTCTAGATGTAGCTAACAATGATTAACCATGGAAGCCAGTCAGCAAAAACAGAAAAGAAAAATACTAAAAACTTTGCAAAAATATTTAATAGAAATTATATATACAGAAAAATAAACTACAATTCATGAATCTCAGAAATTACAAATGGCAACAAAGACTTGGAGTCCAGGCCAAATTAAGCTATGAGTGTGAGACCCATTCAAAAAAGGTAGGGGAGGTAATGGCAAGATGGTTCAGCAGGTATCAAGTTCTGTGTGGCAACCCTGAAGTCCTCGGCTAAGTCCTGGACCTCTAGGGAGACCAACTTTTAAAACTGTCTTCTGACCCCTACATGTGCACTGTGGCACGAGAGCACCCACGCACACCACCACACAACACCACAACCCAGAAACCAACCAGGTATGCAAAGAACAGCCTACTCATTAAGTTTTCCACCTGAGTTTTGTTTCCCCAGAGGAGAAAAGGAAACCATTTTCTGTTTGGCTTCAACAAGCAGCTCCCCAGAAGACTGAGAACACCTATAAGTAACACAACTCATTGTAGGAGTTCTCTAAGAATGACCAAAGCCAGTGAGATGCTTGCATACAACAGTCTTCTCTCCCCCATGCATAAGCCTGATCTCTCTCCCCTGCCTGACTCAATACACTTATCAAGTATTTAAAATGACCTCCCTACGCAAGGAGGCAAAGGTGAGGTGCTTCTGTAGTGCAGCACTCCAGGGAGACTGGGCAGCAGGGATGGAAGATGTGAGTGCAGCCTGGGCTGAGTAGAGACTCCCGCCTGAAGAAACAGCCTCAAGGAAGGAGATATGCTTGTCCCCTTCTTGTAAACTAAGCAAGTAAGTCAGTAGTGAAAAATCACAGTGGGAATACCAGGGTCCAAACTCAATCAAACCCATGTGACCTCTTCTTCTCTCCTCCCATACAAGACCTGACTCACTTGCCTTTGACCAATTATCCTCATCCAAATGACAACTAATTAACCCCAAGAAGAGGCTTGATAACTCTCCAGACCATCCATGGCTCTGACTCTTAGTCCTACCTCATTTATGCCCTGCTTTTCTGGCTTTTCTATACTTAGGTATTTCCTTTCCCAGAAACATAAAGTAGAAGGCCATAAAAGCCAACAGTAACTGAGAACCAAATGATGGAAAATAACCATGGCAGGTCAGCAACATGCATGTATTTTTGCAAATCTTCTGAGTAGTCGTGGATTTGGTGTCTGTAAGCTGGAAAGCAGAATATAAATGCTTCAACAGAGGTCAGCCATACTGTAACACATGTAGGCTTTTTAATTCCCCATTTTCTCAACAATATAACAGCTACTTATACAGTGGGTCCTGTAAGTAATCCAGAGCTGACTCAAAGTCTCATGCACTGGAATGACTAAGCAGGTAAAGGAGCCTGGCACAGCTGGACAGACAGCCTGAGTCTGATCCCCTGAACGCACATGGTCAGGAGAGAACTAATTCCCACAAGCTACTCTCTGACCTCAGTGAACACTCTCACAACAACACTAAGGAAGTAAAAATATTTTAAGAAATTAAAGTTTCAGTAGGATATGCATAGGTTGTACACCGATGCACCGTTTTTAGGAACATAAATTTGGTTACCTGCACAAGGGGCCCTGAAACCAACCCACCAGACAGTAAGAACTGTGTTTCTATCACTTTGTTCTCGATTACTTTTCTCTAAACATGAAGATGCACACATCATGTAGTTTACTTTCTTTGGCTAATACTATACTTCGGCGACAGTTCCCTTTTAATAAGTTGGTTAGGTTTAGTCTTGCCTTTCCCTTCTTCCATCTTTCCCACAAAGTAATCAGATCACTATTTCAGTGTATGATCTATGAAATCATTTCTGATTTGGGGGTTTCACTCCTTCTCCCTAACTTTCTCGACATTCCCACTTGATCCTTTAACTTCATCACTTCTCTGCTTGTTCTACTTTGGCACAACTGTCCCTCAACCCATGGTTTCTATTAATAGTATCACGAATGCTGAAACAAGGATTTATGGACCTTTCCAGCCCTGAGTAAAAACCAAAGAGGTAATAAAGACATATGAGTCCAGCATAGAGTAACTCTGACCACAGATGCAACTGCGAAAACTACAAGGAAGAGATCGGACACCTAGAGCTGGCTACTAAATAGAACCAGCAAACAATTACATAGGTAGTAACATAAAATTGCTATGGATTGCAAAGTGTAGGGATTTATACTTCTAAATCAACTACTGCTATAGCCTGTTATAACCTCTCAGAAAAACAGGGTTCAGAAATGACAAGCAGTTTACTGAAATGACAATCAGCCTAGCACATATTACCCTCACAGGAAAGCCTCATATAAATAAAGGGAACCCTATCTAATCTTGTAGGGAGAGAAGAAGAAAGCTCACCCAATACAGAGTTTCTTTTCTCCTTAAGTATGGAGTCCCTCAGTCAATAACCTATTTTAGCCATCTCCACTGAGACTGCTATAGCTGTAGCTAGGAAAGGTGAGCTCTCACCCTCTATTACTCACTGGGAAACAACTGTTCTTTCTACCCTAACCTGATGCCTTTATAAACTGGACATTTTTCTTCCTTTTCTGGTGGGAGCTGGGTAGGGGAGAGGAGAGAGTCTAGCTGTGAATTTGGATTTCCTTTTTCATTTGTTTTGTTTTGTTTTGTTTTCTGAAACAAGGTTTTTTTCATGGAATACTCTCTATAGACCAGAATAGCCTCTAACTCAAAGATGCACCTGCCTCAAATCTGGCTTGAATATCCTTTAAAACTGTTTTTCTTTTTTTTTTTTTTTTTTTTTTTTTTTTGTCTTTGGTGCAACATTTTTTCAACAATCCTCAATATAGCCTTGAATAAGATTAAGGCCTACACAGAAATTATTAGTTTCATCTTTTTTCTTCTCGAAGATGACTAATTCCAATTACCTTAACCTTTTACCACATTGTGTTTTTCTGGCTGTGCTAACAGCAAACCAAGATAACTGAAGTTCTTAAGTGGTTTTGTAAAACTCAAGAAGGATGAGGGTGTAACATAGCGTGCACTCAGCCCCAGGCTTGACTCCTAGCATGCACTGCTTAAATGGGAATGTTTGCACATGCCCATAATCCCAGCACTTGGGAAGCAGAGGGAGAGTCAGGAGTTTAAGGTCACCTTCAGCTATTTATGGAGTTCCAAGCCAGCCTAGGCACAAGATCTTGTCTCAAAAGCAACAAACAAATAAACAATGAAAACACAAGATAGCAGTCTTCTGGTTTAAGCCTGCTCCGTTTCATGAACAGGAGTCAACTTGAGGCATATTTCTGCCTAGTCTCTTCCTGCTTGGTCCAGTTCTAAATTTCTTCACAAAGCTCTTAACATTGGGCTTTAGCAAGTAAGAGAAGAGACTCCATACATCTGCTATGGAGAAATCTCTTATTCATCTGAAATGGCTTTACATATTGAGGCCAGATTCTGCAAGGAAAGTTCTTGAGAAATCAAATGTACAAAGGGGGAAAAAAGGGGGAAAAAAAAAGCACAAACTGTGATTGCTGACTGTGGTAAATAGTTCACACTGAAGCAATCATGCATACTTTGTCACATGATTACAAGATCAAGTGGGTGTGGCTCAATGATACAGTATTGTTCTGCATGTATGAGGCCCTTGGTTCAATGTCCAATACTACAAGACAGAAAGGGAAAGGGAAGAAGAAAGGGGAAAAAGAAAAGGATAGAGCCAGACATATAAAGCCAGGTACTTGCTTGTAATCTCAGCCCTTGAGAGGCTGAGTCAGGAGGGTCATCAGCCTAGGCTACACAGTGTGTCCTTGCTAACCAAAGCTATAGAGAGACCCTGCAAAAAGTAAAGAGGGAAAGAGGAAAGTGGAACTACATTGGCAGTATACTAAATAAAAGGCAGAAATCAACCCTAAGGGGGATACAGAAAGGGCCAGCAGTGACTACAATATAGAATAGACTTATGGGGCTACCAACATCAAATCTATTTCCTTTCCTGCTTTATTTCATGTATGTATGTGACTTTTGCAAGTGACTAGCTGGGACTGGCAAGATGGCTCAGCGGGTAAGAGCGCTGACTGCTCTTCCAGAGGTCCTGAGTTCAGATCACATGGTGGCTCACAACCACCTGTAATGAGATCTGACGCCCTCTTCTGGTGTGTCTGAAGACAGCTACAGTGTACTTATGTATAATGATAAATAAATCTTTGGGCTGGAGCGAGCAGGGACTGAGCAAGCAGGGTTGACCTGAGCAAGCAGAGGTCCTAAAAACTCAATTCCCAGACGGGCGTGGTGGCGCACGCCTTTAATCCCAGCGCTCGGGGGGGGGGGGGGGGGGGGGGGGGGGGGGGGGGGGGGGGGGGGCAGAGGCAGGTGGATTTCTGAGTTCAAGGCCAGCCCTGGTCTACAAAGTGAGTTCCAGGACAGCCAGGGCTATACAGAGAAACCCTGTCTCGAAAAACCAAAACAACAACAACAACAAAAAACTCACAACCATCTATCTGTACAGCTACAGTGTACTCATATACATAAAATAAATAAATAAATAAATCTTAAAAAAACAAAACCAAACCAAAGCTGTTCCATTCCAAACCACTGTTTGTTAGTCACCAGACTATTACCCTGAGCAGTTCATTACTAGTGTGAGGGAAGCTTGGTCCTTACTGCCAAATTCTATCTTATGATGACATTACGCAGCTCTCCATAGTCTTCCTTTTTACTGATTATAAATGTCAACCTTTCTACAACATGGAGCAAATTCAGGCACAGGTAAACATCCCCTCCCCACCCCAATCTACCTCAATATTCTGACTACACTGTATCTTTTTCTTCTTTCTTTTTCTTTTTTTGGCTACATGGTTTCCTTAGGTTGGCCCTTGTGGTCTCCTACTGCTGGTCTCCAGAAATCCTTCTACCTTGACCCTGAGTAGCAGCTGCACCCAGTCCCTCTTCCTCTCCTACTCTCTGTCTCTTCAGACAGGATCTCACTACCTGGCTGGCCTGACCACTCTGTCCTACACTCACAGAGCTCCTCCTCATTCTGTTCCCACACAGGACAGATTCTGCTTTCCTTACATACTTGCCGCCCTCAATAAATATTAAGTCCCATGGAAGTGAAGATGTATTGTACTTCCTTTTCTGAATCAGAGCAGGGCACAGCACACAGTGAATATTTAATATTTTTTTTTTGTGGTTTTTTTGAGACAGGGTTTCTCTGTATAGCCCTGGCTGTCCTGGTACTCACTTGGTAGACCAGGCTGGCCTCGAACTCAGAAATCCACCTGCCTCTGCCTCCCAAGTGCTGGGATTAAAGGCGTGCGCCACCACACCCGGCCGAATATTTAATAATTACTTGATGTGTCTAACTATTCACGCTGGTTGTTTTATTTTGCAAGATTTTTCACTTTAAAAAAAAAGCACATACTTACTAGAAGACTTAAAAAGCTGGGGGAGTGGGGAGACTCCAAAAAACTCTTGACATTTTCAAATGCTGGTTAATGTGCGGAAGAGTCAGACTCTCATTAACTGCTGGTGGATGCAAAGTGGCATGGGCTTTTTGGACTAGCAGTTTGGCAATCTCTTCCAAAAAATAAACATACACTAAGCGGTACAACCCACAGTCTACTCTTAGTTGTTCTAGATAAATAACAACATATGTGCACACAAAAACTTGTACATGGATGTTTGTAACAATGTTATGAAGCTTTTCTAAAAACTAGAAACTACCTGAATGTCTATCAGGGGGAGCACAAAATGAGGTACAGGCAGGACTGCATATTACACTAAAAGCAAATGAAGCCCTTGATATCTGCCAAAGGAGCCAAGCTCAAAGTACCTTGTTACACTGTTTCATTTTTATGAATTGATCAGAATAGGAAATTACCCATATAGATACAAAGAAGACTGATTGCTGGCTAGGAGGAGGTAATCTGGGGGAAACGCAAATGACAGCAATGGATACAGAGCAGCTTCTGGAGAAGATAAAATATTCTAGAACTAAATAATGATCCAGATAGTTTTATAATCACACTACAACCTAATATTAAAGGGCTGAATTTCATGGTGTATAAATTATACTTTGATCAAATTACATTAAAACAATGTTACACAAGCTAGCCAGGTGTAATGGTATACACCTGTGATCTAAGCACTCAAAGGCTAAAGCAGAAAGGTTGTAGGTTGTAGGTTGTAGGTTAGGCTAGGCTAATAGTGAAATCTTATCACTACAAAGTGAAAAAGAGTGCCCGGAGGCACATATCTGTAATCCTAGTACCTGGAAGGCAGGCAGTAGGATTAGGTCAGTCTAAATTACACAGTAGTGTGAGGCCAGCCTGGGCTACATAAGATCTGTCCCTCAAACCAAAACCAACAATAAAACAGCTCTAAGTCTTTCCAGGGCTTTAATGGAAGCTATGACACCAAACACCATCCGTAATCACCTATGTTAGAATGGGACATCAGATCGAACTCTTTTGACCAATGACTTTGGAACGACAAAGTCAAAGCCTTCATTAGTTGCTTCATTCAAGAGCCACTAAAGGATTTGAGAAATAAAACCTAAAACAGATGGTAGTGAAATTCCAGAGTCAACATCCAATTCCAGATAAATGACTACCACCATCTTACTTGTGTCACATCTCTAAGGTTGCGTTATGTCTTTAATGTTCCTTCAGGAACCTGCATACATGACCGTACAGCTACAAGTAGCATCTTCTCGTGCCTTCTATTGCTTCTGATTTTTTTAATCTAAAATTTTATGTTGTTTTGTGATATACTGTGTTCTTCAGTGACTCCCCTCAACCCATTTAAGACCAGGGAGTGTTTTGGTATGATCCAACATCTCCCTAGAAGCACCATGAGAACGTAAATGATACATCAAATCTACCATCTTCCTATTCACTTCGATTATTATCTGACCCGACGGCAAGACGAGGAAATGTACAGCAGAATTCGCAGATTCACCAGAATCTGACAGGGGCCGCGACGTGAACGCTTCTGCTGTGGCCCCCTGTTAACCTCTTGATCTTAGATTTAGGACCTGTGCTGCTGCTTTGAGGCAAACAAAAGAAAGAAGGCAAAAACCTAAATGGCAGTTTTCTAGGGTTCTCCCAGAGCCTTACAGATAATAATAGTCTACCCAACGTACAGATTGACATCTCTGAAATATAGCTCTTCACTGTCACTTCCTGGCCACCACTGAAAAAGTCACCAGTGTAGATGAATGTATGTTTAATGTACAGAACCTACTAATTACCAAATAAACAAACTCACTCTACACTGACAGAGTAGGTCCAAGGAATTAACTGAACATTACTTATCACTCAGTTTGCAAAGCCCTCTTTTCTATATGAAGAAAACAAACAAACAAACAAAACTTTTACATCTCAAGTTTACTGTACAGTTCTGATTATGAATAAAATGAGGACAGGTGAGATGCTTCACCAAAAAAGATGTATGCCTCAAGAGCCTGGCCACCTGATTTCCATCCTTGCATATGGATCCCTGAAGTTCTCCTGCCAGCCACACAGACTAAACCATAGCTACCATGTAATGGACAGTGCCTTCCTGTGCTGCACGGCTCACTTACAATATCTCAACATTTTACAACCATCTAGGAGGTTGATGCTGCAATTCCCCTTTTGTTTACAAATGAAGATGCTGATATTAAATTCAATCCTTAATACAAATCAGGCAGTCTTGAAGATGGTTTAGCTACACATAAACTGCTATTTCAGAACAAACTGCAATATCCCATTCTGTTTAAATGTTAGCACATATAAGAGACATATTAAAAGCAACCACATTAATTAAAATATTTAGGTTTTGGAAGGCTCCATAACTTACTTCCAAATAAAGCTGCATTACTCTAGTAACAGTAAAGTACTTCTTAAAGATCATAAAGTAAAATTATGAAAGATTTGGTCAGAAATTCTAAAATGTCCACATCACAGAATTTATTCATTTGTTTGGAGACAAGTCTCTTGTAGGCTATTCTGATTTCTAATTTGTTTGTACCAGAGAGTGACCTTGAACTTCTGGTCCGCCAGGCTGTATCTCCCAAGAACCTGGATTACTAGCATTTGCTACCACACCCTGCTTATAAAATATTTTTTTAGAAGAAATGTCTCTGTTTACTTTTGGATCTTATTGCTGACAAATTTTGCCAAGGGTTCTGAAGACTCTTTGTCCGAGCCACCTTTGCTTCACATGTGTTTGTTGGAAGTCTTAATGAGCCAAAGATTAACGATGAAAACAAATGAGGCACAGTCTCTAACTATGAGAAGCCCTGGCCAGCTATAGTTAACAGATAACAATTACATAATGAGATAAACGCAGTGACAGCTGTGTGCTTGGGAATTATGGAAGCAACCACAGGAGAGGCCAGAGGCAAGGAGATTGCTCAGCTTCCTCAAGATAAGAAAAGGGCAGGAACTATTTAAAGGACATAGAGGCTGAAGGTTGAAAATAGGTAAGGGATGTTTATAAATAACACTTGATTTTATGTAATATATACTTGCCAAATCCTTGAAAACCATTAAGGATGTACTTTAGTGAATCCTCCAGGATAGTAAAGGGTAACTTTTGGCATGAATATGAGCAATTCCAGAATTACTCTCTTTACAGAATAACTCTCTTTAATAGAATAATTCTGGAATTGCCCATATTCACGCCAAGAGAGTTTAATTTTAGTGCAGCCTTAAATTTTTCACCGAGCACAAAGCTAGGAATTTGAAAGGAATATATATCCATACTGTCATATGTTGAGGTAGATAATCTGCACACCAGGCTACAAAAAAATACAATTTCCTCCGACTACCTCTTATTTATAGAGGTATTTGTCATGTATTTTGAAATGCAACCTGGATCATCTGAATTTTACTTAAAGCTTGTCTTGGACATTATTTATCTCACTTGTTAAGTGTACCCCAGAACTCTTATTACTAAACCAGAAGCACTTGCCTGCCACAGCTCAGGCAATAAAGTATTCTGAGGGTGGAGATCAGCTCCAAAGTTCTGGGAGTTCCCTACTTGTGCTGTAGGACACACACACCCCACCTCCATCACCTCCATTGAACACACATGCAATAAAACTTAAACAAACAGAAGTGAAAAACCTCCTTGGGGTTTGAGGCTGGGAATGCAGCTCCTCGACTGCAATGCTTTCCTGACACTCATAAATGCTTGGGATCAACATGTGTGACCTGCTGGGTTGGCAGTCTTCAAATCTCAACACTCAAGAGGTGGAGGCAGGAGGGTCTGTCTGGTCATGCTCTTTGACCTAGAGTAGTGGCTTTCAACCTGTATGTTGAGACCCCTGTGTGTGTGTGTGTGGTGGTGGTGGGGAGATCAAGCATATCAAATATCCTGCATATCAAATATTTACATTATAATTCATAACAGTATCGAAATTAGTTATGAAGTAGCAATGAAATAATTTTACTGTTGGTTTCACCACAACAGGAGGAACTGTGTTAAAGGGCCACAGCATTAGGAAGATGGAGAACAGACCTAGAGGATCTGAAAACAGTGTGGGCTATAGGAGACCAAACAACGAAACTGGAGATCTCAAGCACCAAGTGAAACTTCCAGAGCCAGGAATGACTTACTTCTCCCTGAGCTTGTTGGACAAGGGGACCCTGTCCTAAACATTGCAGGCTATTTCCAAGGCTATTGGTTCAAGCTGGTACCTGACTAAAGACCTCACCCTACTGACTAACATGCATGATACTGGAAGGTGCTCAGCAGGATGCCAGGAAAAAGGGAACCGTCAGCGTCTACAAACCCCGTGGATACCAGATTTACTTGATCTCTCCACGTGACCCCATCTCCAAGAGACTTACAGTTTATTTTAAGGAGGCAACAATATTAGAGGAAGAATTCCACTAGTTCAAAAAAGAAGGGGAAGGGAGAGTGGCGGAGGAACTTGCGTGACGTGGTGCTGGAAGGAGAGCAGGGCTGATATTGGGTTTAAAGGGAATAAATTTAATAAAAATAATTTTTTTAAAAGAAGGCAATATTACTGGAAAGAAAGTTTATGGAAAAGAGAATTAAAAAGGAAACATAGAGGGTCAAGGATTTAAGGCTACCCTAGACTATACAAGACTGTTCAAAAAGCATAATAATAAGAATAAAAAATTCAAATGCCTAGGACTCTCTTTAGTTGTAATAAATATGAATATATAAAACACCTCTGTTAACAAAGAACAAAACAAACAACAACAAAAAAACCCAGCAGACAAAACTAATAAAAGACATGTCTGCTACAGGCTATTCTACCACTTAGAAGATCTAGTCAAGTCATGTCTGAACGTGGATGCTGACCACTTGCAATACTTTTCAGATAAAACAAACAGATGTGTTGCAGGTATAAAATGCACACTGGATTTCAAAGACTGAGTATAAAGTATGTAAAATATCTTGTTAGTTTATATGGTCAACATATGTTAAAATAAGTTTATTGTTCATAATAATTTTTAAAAGTTAAGTAAAATATATTATTAAAAACTATGCCGGGCATGGTGGTGCATGCCTTTAATCCCAGCACTCAGGAGGCAGAGGCAGGCAGATTTCTGAGTTCGAGGCCAGCCTGGTCTACAAAGTGAGTTCCAGGACAGCCAGGGCTATACAGAGAAACCCTGTCTCGAAAATTCAAAAAACAAAACAAAACAAAAAAACAACAAAAAAAGTTAAATAAAAACTACACATGGGCTACAGAATAATATCCGGCCTCAAAACAAAATTATGTTCACCTTTTTCATCTGCTTTTTTTTGAGTCAGGGGTTTCATGCTGTAACTCTGGTACCTAGAACTTGTCATATGGCCCATAGCTGACCTCGAGTGTGGAAATCCTCCTGCCTCTGCCTCAGGTATGTATTGCTACACCCCCCCAAAATTTTTTTTTTTGCTTTTTTATTGGTGCCCAGGCTAGACTCCAACCTACTGATTGGTTGCTCCAATTCAGGTGCTCTAACCCATGTTTGGAGACACACAGCCATATCTCAGCACTCAGGAGGTTGAGGCTGGAGGATTATCTAGAGCTAAGACTATATTACACAGCAGGACGCTTGTCTCAAAATAAAGAATATCCTTGGCTATCTAGACTCAGTCAGTCATCCTGTCTCTGTCTCCTAGTAACCTGGCTACAGGCATGCCCCACTGTACCACCTCTTTAATTTTAAACAATCTACTAGAATTTTTAAAAATTGTCTCTGTGGCTAATGGTCTATTTCTTTGGGCAGTTACTTTAAACAAATACATGTAATAGTAACTGCTTGGATTCTGGTATTCCTAAGTTAAGGCCACGAATTATTCTAGCAACCAGTTCAATTTATAAACTTAACTAACCCTTGCCCTAAATTTGGCTCATCGATACCTCTCAGCACTAAAACTATTCTTTGCCACAAAACTTTTCTTAAATACACTAACATTCCCACCTCCCAGGTCAAGGTCACTCTCCAAGCTTAAGACACTCCTTTCCTGGTCTTTATGGGAGCTTTGACAGACGCCAATGAATTGTGCTTTTCTTATTCTAAGTTGTATTTAAGAAGCATTAAAAGCATTAGGAGGTGAGGTGGTAATAGTGCATGCCTTTTATCCTAGCAATCAGGAAGCAGAGACAGGCAGATCTCTGAGCTACCCTGAAAAACTTTGTCTCAAAAGAATAAAAAACAACGAAAGAAGCATTAACTGTTTAATGAAAAAAAAAAAACAATGAAATTCAGTTAACTATGTAATTTATACATAGTTATTATGTCCAGTGATTTATAGTATCTGAATAAAAACCCATACCTATAATATTAATCTATTTTATTTCAAATGAGCAAATCATATGGGCACTAAATCATATGTCCTGGTACGACAGAGTACAAAACCATAAGAGAGATACAAAGAGTCAACGTCATTGAAACTTGAATCTCACAAACAGGTTAGAAATATGGTACAAATGTTTAGACTCTACTAAATAATTATTTTTATGATTTGATACCTGATCATAAATAGTTCAAAAGCAGAGGTGACTAGAATTTCATATCAAACACAAACACGGATGTCTCCACTCCATTTTCCTACAGCCACAGAACTCAATTTAAAGTTAAGTGGCTGGGATAAAATCTCCTAGCCTAACTCTACTAATAACAATGTGGCAAGTTAGCAAGACCCCAGCATACCTAGGGCAGAGAGAATCACACCTTGCCATGTGACTCTAACCAACAGCCACATATAAAATCTAGAATTACAGAAATAAAGGCCCCCTTTATTTGTCATCTTTAAAGCTGTTAAGTTTGAATATGAAATGCTCTCTCCAGGCTCCTGCCTTAGAGCTGAGGTCCACAGTCACTGACCTCACATTTGGAGAGTCTAGGAACTTGAAGATGTAAGGCCTGCTTGGAAGAAGATCCTTGGGAACAGGTCCTTTTCTTGCCTTGCCCCCTTACATCACCCAGATCTCCCCCTCCCTCCCTCCCTCCCTCCCTCCCCTCTCTTCCTCCCTCTAGCTCCTCCCCCCCTCTCACACACACACACACACACACACACACACACACACACACACACACACCTATACCAATGACTCAATTTCAACCACTGAACACATTACTCTCAAGCAATACAAATGCTTTTATCCATCTCACCTGCTACACTCTGGATATACCCTAAAATGCCCATACTGAAACTGAATCCTCACTGTGGTAATACTAAGAGGTGGAACAACTTCAGAAATTATCAGTGGACTAGAAACAGGGCAAGGACCTGCCTGAGTAGGACTTTTTGACTTCTGTCTCTTTTGCCATGTGAGGACACAACAGCAAGAAACCCACATGGAAACAGTAGCCGTTACCAGACACCAAACTAAGCGCCTTTATCAACTGTGATGAAGTGAGTGTATGCCCACTGCGCGCGGCCCAGTCTGTGGTACTGCAGCAAACGGGCCTATGCCGCTAAAACTTACTGTAACCATTTCATTTCCACATAGGTTTCTTTTTACAGTAATTATTTCTTTGAGAAGTCATTGGACTAGATCATTGTTAATAAATACAAGACAAATTATGCTGAACATACTGTATTTCTTCCTTTGATGGTTTAGAACAAACATCAAGTGTCTTAGGGGCATCATGAATATTATGATTATGCCACAGGAGACTAAAAGCTGGGTTTTGAACTTGCTTATAACACTTTATAAAAGAAATTTCTTAATATAAATGCTTGATGTAAGCTCGTTTGCCTATAGCTTGCTTGAAGAAAAAAAAAAGAAAAGGAATATAAAATGAGCAATTGCTTAGCTTAGCCCTATAAAATGGCTGACTTTCTGAATAGTTAATTATTGTAACAAAAGCTGAAGCATCCTCTTACTTAGCTTGCTCCTCTTTGCTGAATCTTCTTAACTGTCTTCTCTGTCCTTTGATCTGAACATATTCAAGACATTCTCTATTATTTATGTCTCTGTAACAGGATGTGTGACTGCAGCCCCTGGTCTGCTTCACCCCACTGCACCCCACCACAAGAAGGACTGTCCTCACTGTGAGGGATGGATTCACTGAAGACATTTTCTGCCTTGCCTCCTCACTCCAGGCCTCCAAGTTTTTTCCATGTTTCACATTTAACAGAATCTCAGCCTAAATTAGAATATCAAATATCTCATTATATTTTAAAAAGAAAACCTTACATTATACCTGCATGACTCAACTGTCTTAAAATAGCTACTCTGAAAAAGTATTTTATGTTCTGCATCGTTCCAGAGCTGATGGGTGAAACTGAGTGCTCTACCCTGGCAAACAGGTAGATCAGAGCAGAAAGCTCTAAAGCAGTAATTCCTTTATCTTCTGGTCACTATCTTTGGAATGTTGAAGACCAGGGGTCAAAAAATGGTGAAACCAGTGCCCACATCAAGTCCCGGACTTTTATCAATGCAAACCTTTGAAAGAATTTACCTTTTAAAAAACTTTTTAAAAAATCATCTAAAGTTTAACTTTTTAATCTAAAGTAGTACCAGAAGTCCAATTAATTCCAATTAAAATCAATGCAAAGTTTAATTTAGCAAACACTGTAAAAAACTTTTTCATCAACATTACTGAATAGTTCAAAATATTCAGGTTGTATTTTGCAGTATTAATACTGCACAGTTTGAACTTGATTCAAAACTATTGATGAGGGCTGGTGAGATGGCTCAGTGGGTAAGAGCACCCGACTGCTCTTCTGAAGGTCCAGAGTTCAAATCCCAGCAACCACATGGTGGCTCATAACCATCCTTAACAAGATCTGACTCCCTCTTCTGGAGTGTCTGAAGACAGCTACAGTGTACTTACATATAATAAATAAATAAATCTTTAAAAAAAAAAATTACTGCTTAGGAAAAAAAAAACTATTGATGAACTCATGACCTAGATTTAAATAAAACTGCTTCTCGAATTGAGTTCGATGGCACATAGCAAATTGTAGCTCCTGGGAGGTAGAAAGAAGCAAGAAGGTCAGGTGTCGATCTTAGTTACACAGCGAGTTTGAGGCCAACCTTGGCTATGGAAGACTCTAGGAATAAAAGAATGAATAAAAAAATACATTCCTTTCCATTCCCTGACAAGTTCCATCTTGAACAGGCAGTGCAGTGCCTGATCAAGCATTACCTTGAACTGTTGTATCAAAATTCACCTAGTTGGACACAGTAGTACACACCTGCAACTTCAGTTCTTGAGAATCAGAGGTAGAGGTAGAATCAGAAATTCAAAGTCATACTTAGTTACACAGGGAGTCTGAGGCAGCCTGGACTATGTGAGACCCTGCTATTCATAAATAAACACGTAGATAGAAACAAAACTAGGCCAAACATTAGAGCAACAGAACTAAAGTCTGAAAGTCAAATGTCAATTTTGTTAAGGTTTTATTTACGATGTTCAGATTAGCCAATAATACTGGTACACTGACCTCCTAGTGAGTTATTCAACTTAAGTGTGCTAAGTTTCATTTCTTTTATTCTCTATGATCTTCCCATGATTGACTGGTAAGCAATTACTTACAGTTCTTTGCAGTGCCAGGCTATAATCTACAAACAAGATGACTAATCAACTAACAAACTCTAACAAATTATCAGGGTATTAAAAAATCAGGCCAAAAAAAGTTCTTGACTTAGAGCTACTTACTTCTTCTCTTAGATGTAGAGTTTAAATCAGTTCTTTTGTTTGTTTGGTTTTTGGTTTTTCGAGACAGGGTTTCTTTGTGTAGCTCTGGCTGTCCTGGAACTCACTTTGTAGACCAGGCTGGCCTCGAACTCAGAAATCTGCCTGCCTCTGCCTCCCAAGTGCGCCACCACCATCTGGCTTAAATCAGTTCTTGACTTAAAATTACTTACTTCTTCTCTTAGATGCAGAGTTTTTAATCAGTGGCCATGAAGCTGTCTGCACTAGTAAGGTTTCCCTTCTAATGTATTAAGAACTACACAAAAGCATGAGCAAATTAGATGACACGTCACCTTCTCAAAGACTGCAAACATGACAGCCTTCCCTTCTGGAACTCCTCTACTGTAAGACCCAGCTGGTTTCTAAGACAGGACTATTCTCTTCGGCCATCTGCCATTATTAAGCACTTTCACCTCTGAATTATTTTCCCAACTATTTAAAGCCAAGAGCCATTTTAGGTACACCCCCCCCCCTTTTTTTTATTCCCTGTGCATAAGTGTACCTCCTGGTTATTTCTTGAGGTCATTCCTTCCTTTCAACCAACTCATTTTTCACCTGTGTTTAGTTCCTGACAACCTAGACCCCAGAGTTATCTTTCTGAATAAAAAAAGTAAAATCACTTTAGTCATCAACTCAAAAACCTCACAGTGAGTATGCTTCCCACCTTAAGAATCCATCCATGAGCCGGGCGTGGTGGCGCACGCCTTTAATCCCAGCACTCGGGAGGCAGAGGCAGGCGGATTTCTGAGTTC
>NC_034590.1:148523738-148547994 GCF_900095145.1 Mus pahari
AGGCCAGCCTGGTCTACCATGTGAGTTCCAGGACAGCCAGGGCTACACAGAGAAACCCTGTCTCGAAAAGCCAAAAAAAAAAAAAAAAAAAAAAAAAAAGAATCCATCCCTGAGAGCTTGTCTGATGCCCTGGATTCAATCCTCAGAACCCCACAAAGGTGCAAGGAAGAGAACCGACTAACTGCACTGGTTGGCCTCTGACTTCCACACATGTGCCATAATGCACATGAACACACACAAATAATAAACAAGTTTTACAAAGTCTGTCTTCCTTTAGTCTGAGTCTGCAGTGCAGCTCACAGGTAGAGAATGCGCGTGGAAGGCTCTGAGAGCCCCAGCGCCAAGGATGAAAGCACGGATGCTACAACGCCGTGTAAGCCTATTTTCCTGCCTGTGCATTGCTCATTTGCCTGCCCCAGATCTTCTGCTCTGCTCAGCACACCATACTCTTTCTTGTTGACGCGCCTGCTCCTCCTGCTGCTCAACAAAGAATCATGGTGCCAGCTCCAATCCATTCTCTTCTCGACTATGGAACTCCACCCATTCCATTCTACACCAAAGCCATTTATGACACTGTGTTTAGTCATTAAAAACTAAAGTCTGTGAAAAGCAAGACCCAGGACTCCAAAAACTAAAATGCACTTGAAAATAATCTAAATTTACTAAATATAAAGACATTTTGGCAACTATAATTGATTCCTTTATGAAATAGTATGTAATGATCAAAATCTTCATAAATTTAATGATATAAAATTGTAAAAAAGACCTGAATAATGTTCACAAATTACCTCTACTATGTCAAACTTATTATACATACACATAAGAGAGACAATTGAAGCCGGGCAAAGGTGCTTTTAATTTTAGTCTCATTACTCAGAAAGCAGAGTATATAGTGAGACCCTGTCTTCAAAACACAAAAAATACAAAAGGAAGGAAGGAAGGATGGAAGGATGGACAGAAAGGTGGATGGGTAGATGGATGGATGGACAGATAAGTGGATGGGTAGATAGATGGATGGACAAATAGATGAGCAGGCACATAGACAGATGGACAGATATGTGGGTAGGTGAATACACGGGTAAATGGATGAATGGAGGGACAGATGGATAACTGGACCAGCAAGATGGCTCAGTATGTATGTAAATATTTTCAAAAATTATTTTTAAAAATTGAAAATATAGCCGGGCATGGTGGTGCACACCTTTAATCCCAGCACTGGGGAGGCAGAAGCGGGCAGATTTCTAAGTTTGAGGCCAGCCTGGTCTACAGAGTGAGTTCCAGGACAGCCAGGGCTATACAGAGAAACCCTGTCTCAAAATACCAAAAAATAAAAATAAAAATAAAAAATTGAAAATACTTTAAACTATGAAGATTTTCTGAAAAGTTTTCCAAACACTACACATAAATTTAACCATTGTTTTCCTTTGGTTTATGTGTTTACTCTCTGTGGGCATATCATATTCTATTTTAGGCCTCATTATTTTCTATTTTGATACATGTCTAGGAGTGGAATAAGACCAGAACAAGGCTCAGCTTCATCCCTAGTTGCCAAGCCCTGGCAAGCCAGGAAGTGTTTGCAGAAGTCAAATTACTTTTCATTGGTAACTACATGCAAACTCAGCAATAAACTCATTATCAATTATCTACAACTGAGAAAAACTAATATATGTAGAAAATACTTATGTATTTAAAGTGTCCCAGGTTACTGCCACAGGCTATGGAGACACTGCAGTAAAAAGGCCCTTTGCCCTAATGTGGCAGAGCCCTCACATACAATAAAGTGAGACAAAATTGCCCACTTCAGAGTGTCGAGTGCTATAAACAATGCAGGCTGGGGAGGAATTGGAGAAGGTCTAACTGAAGCAACGAGGGACAAGACCAGGAGCAAAGAGCTGAGGAAGAACAACCAGAGTTACAAGGACTGAGCTTCCATTCCTACTGCTGCCTCACAAACTGCGTCTTAGTGAGGATCATTATCCCTAATTCACAAGGCCTATAAGGGTTAAATGAGATGATTCCTGTGAGTCCTGTGAGAAGAGTGAAGCCAGTGTTGGCCTCCTGGTCTACTGAATCTGTGCTAGCTGTTTCTGTCTGGAGAGGAAAACCAAAGTGATATAATACCCAAAAGACAGAATACGTGAATGATGATTTTGAGCAAACATGCCAAAAAGAAGTCAGTGTAAAGTTTTCAGTTAACAAAAATGCTATGACAGCTCACTCCCCTTCACCTTTTGTCTGATTCTATTAGGGAACCACAAATGATGCAGTTGCCGTGGACCATAAACCTCACTGGTCCTCTCACTTCAGTCCTCTGGGACCTAGTTTATAGCCCATTGCTAAAGGGAGAAAAACACTGCCAGACTATAAAAGAGGCACTTCTGGGCACATCCAGTTTACACACATACACACACTTACACACACTTTTACTTTACTTGATTTATTTGCATAAACATGAAACTTCGTGAAGTGTAAAGATTCTTTCCCGATCTTTTTTAATTTTTGTATAATATGGAAAGTTTGTGTTGCTGCTGCTGTTTTGATGATGATTTGAAATTTAAAACCTAGGTCTCCTGGATGGAGAGCAGGGGCTCAGACTGTCAGGGCACTAAGATGCATCTTCTAAAGTACTCTCCTCTCTCATTAGTCTTCAGACTCTATTATTCAAATAAGATTCAAAGTCTCCCCCTCCTGCACACAAGAACACAGAATATACCCCACTATCGTGAAGCAGAGAAGTCCTCACAAAGACTGACTCTACTGATGTCTTGATCAAACTTTCTATTCCAAGAACTATGAAAAAACAAATTCCATTGTTTTTAAATTTAAAAATATTCTAAGTCCTTTGCCTGTTATAATTTTGCCTCCTAGACTCACACACTGAAGAGCTGTCTAGCTGAAAGGTCCTACTATCATCTGCTTTTAGTCAAACTGTTAAGCCAGCATTTTCTCCAGAAGCATCACTGGTCCTCTCACTTCAGTCCTCTGGAACCTAGTTTATAGTCCCTTGTTAAAGGGAGAAAAACACTGCCATACTATAAAAGAGGCACTTCTGGGCACATCCGGTATATATATATATATATATATATATTTATATATATATATGTATATATATAAATATATAAATATATAAATATATATGCATGTATATATGTATATACACACACACTTTAGTTTTACTTGATTTATTTGCATAAACATGAAACTTCATAAAGAAAAATAGGATTTATTCCAGGGATCTGAGTTATTACAGTATTTTAGTTCACTAGTATTATAGTATTTTACTCCAGTCTTTTACTGCTGTGAACAGAAACCATGACCAGGGCCAGTCTTATAAAGGACATTTAATTAGGACTGGCTTATAGGTTCAGAGATTCAGTCCATTATCATCAAGGTGGGAACATAGCAGCATCCAGGCAGGCATGGTACAGGAGGAGCTGAGAGTTCTACATCTTCATCTGAAGACTGCTAGCAGAATACTGGCTTCCAGCAGCTAGCTTACACCCACAGTGACACACCTACTCCAATAAGGCTACACCTAATAGTGCCACTCCCTGGACCTAGCATATATAAGCCATCACATCTCCTTATGATTTTTAAAATCAGGTTTATTAATTACTATTATGTTGGTGTGCATGATGAAATCTGGGGGCAGAACACTTGCTATGGCCCACATGTAAAGCCAGAGAACAGCTTTATGGAGCAGATTCTCTCCTTCCATCTCTGTGTGTGGATTCTTTGGACTGAACGCAGATCATCAAGCTCCTTTACCCACCCAGCTTTCCCATCAGCCCTCTAAGTATTTCTCAGAGTTATTAGAGTAATCCTGACACTAACTCTACTCAGTTCTATTATTAATAATATGACTTGGGAAGTCAAGAATAAACCAGATCACCATGACAGAATAAATTAACTCCTAAAGAATAAAGTGATTGGGCTGGATAAGGTGCACACACCTTTAATCCCAGGACTCAGGAGGCAGAGGCAGGCAGATATGAGCTCAAGGCCAGTCTGCACAACATAGTGAGAGAAAAGGGAATATCTCAGCTAAATGTGGTTGTGTACATCTGCAATCCCAGCACTCTGGAATCTAACCGAAGAAGTACCTTGTCTAACAAGCTCTAGACTACATAGCAATGCGTACATAGTTTCCTCCCCTTTGTGTGTATTAATTCTATAATCATTTCAAATGATATAAAAAGCTCATTTGTGTCTCTCTTCTGAGATCTGCCCACAGAGATTTATGTCATAATACATATTATTTCTAAGAATTATGTAAAAGTGCACTTGGAAAAGAAAAAGAGGCTCTACTCCAAGGATCTGAGTTATTATAGTATTTTAGTTCACTAGGACTTTCCTATTTCAACCATTAGAGTAGTTTCACTCGAGGAAGTTTATCCAGCACATATATAGACCACCTAGTAGTACATGTCTATAATTTCAGTATTCAAGAAGCTAGGGTAGAAGGAATACTACAAGTACTCCTTCAAAGCAATCTGACCTACACAGTTTTAAGTCATCCAGAACGACACTGTGAGACCATCTCAAACACCCACATGCAAGAACACATATGTGCAACACACACACATGCAAAGAGATGAAAATAGGTCATTTGAACTCCCACAGAACAACCTACCTAGAAGACTATAAACAACACTTATAATGAAGGAGCTAGAGAAAGTACCCGAGGAGCTGAAGGGGTCTGCAACCCTATAGGTGAAACAACAATATGAACTAACCAGTACCCTCTGAGCCTGTGTCTCTAGCTGCATATGTAGCAGAAGATGGCCTAATCGGCCATCACTGGGAAGAGAGGCTCCTTGGTCTTGCAAACTTTATATGCCCCAGTACAGGGGAATGTCAGGGCCAAGAAGTGGAAGTGGGTGGGTAGGGGAGCAGGGCGGGGGGAGGGTATAGTGGACTTTCTGGATAGCATTTGAAATGTAAATGAAGAAAATATCTAATAAAAATTTGAAAGAAAAAAAAAACAACACACATGGGAAATTTATGAGTCTGCCTCCCATTGCAAATTCAATAACCTCCCCAGGAATGTCCGCTTGATTTATGACTACATTACCTAAATCCTCAAGTTGTCCAACTTGTCAAGAATCAAACTACAGACTATCCTGAATTCTATTATTTACAACCACACTGGCCCCTCCCCATCAGAAATACAGATATAGCCTCTAGAAAGTATTGCAAGTTGTAGTTTATACAAAAGTTAACCACTTTCCAACATGCAACTTTGGAGTATACAATTTAAATCCCTAATGTTTCAGTAGCATAGAAAAATCTAGTATTTCCTAGCCTCACCCCCCCCCTTTTCTGTATAATGAAGAAGAGTTGAGTTTTGGGTGTGTGTGTGTGTGTGTGTGTGTGTGTTTGTGTATGTGTGTGTTCCTGTATAAGGGTAAATCTGCACAATATGGCAGACATTTTTTTAGTCTGGCTCTTTTGTTTGTTTTTTGAGACAGAATTTTTCTGTGTGGCTCTGGCTGTTCTGGGACTCACTCTGTAGACCAAGATGACTTCAAACTCAAGAGAGCTAGCTGCCTGCCTCTGCTGCTTCTGCATACTGAATGCTGGGATTAAAGGCATGCTTTACCACTGCCCAGCTTTTAGTCTGGCTTTTACACTGGTGCGAGACACTGAACTTAGGTACTCACATTTGAGTGGCAAGCACTGTACTATATCATCTTCTCCCAGACCCTTTCAAATAGAATATAGATAATGAGCCTTTGCTCTCAACTACACAATAACAGGTTCTGAAACAATCTGGGATTAGCTATATCTTCTGTAGTTTTGCATTAGAGCAGCAATAAGAATAACAACTAATAACCAGGCTCAGTAGTGCATACCTACAATCTTACCATTTGGGTGACAGAGGCAGGAAGATAAGAAATTCTAGGCCAGTTTGAAGTCAGCCTGGGCTCCATAAGACTGTATAACTGGTCTCAACAACAAAGAAATCAACTAGAGGCGAACTTCACTTTTAAATATCATTCCTTCTATCTTCATTTAAAGACAAATATAAACTAGACAATTAATATTCCTTCCTGAAAAGATAGTTAATCTGGAAGGTATCTGGGAGCTTTTTGCTTTGGTTTAGTTTTTGAGATAGTCTTCTTTAAATGTATGTATTTGGGTCTGGATGTAGGTTTGTGGACATAAGTGCTGGTACCAGCTGAAGGCAAAGGTGACAGATGCTCTGGAGCTGCAGCTATGTCTAGGTGGTCAGACGCCACGTGACACGAGTGCTAGGAACCTAACTCTGGTTCTCAGCAAGAGCCATCCCTCAGCCCCATTTGTTTGTTTGTTGTTATTACAGGAGAATTTAAAAAAAAAAGATGTTCGTTATATAAAAATATTGAGTTAACATATTTATTTTTAAATGCTTTGGGGGAAGAAGGTAAAATCCAGGCTTGACACATGCAAGGCATGCATACTTCTATCAAGCTACATAATGGGTAATATGTATAATATTATTTTTTGCCCCACCCACAACTCATGTAAGGAATTTCTTGTTAACACTGACATTTAACTAGATACAAACTAAAAAAGACAGAATTTTCTATAATCGTATCTATGTTGGAACAAAGCAAGCAAGACAGAAAGATGTAAGATGGGAAATAATTTGAAAACTTTCCAAAAATATATAAATGAATAGGGAAAGCATTGGTGACTACTGGTTTAAGTGGTAATGTGTGCATCACCAATATAGTTTTCTTCTTCTACCTCTATAAAGCCTTAAAGAGCCTCAATTGCAGGTGGTACCCTAGTTAATGTCCACCCACTGCTCTCTTATAGCGTACTCAATAAACTATTCTTTTTTAGGCAGGGTCTATTTACATAGTTCTGGAGGTCCTGAACTCACTATGTAGATCCGGCTGGCCTTGAACTCATAGGGATCAACCTATCTCAGCCTGGGATTAAAGGTGTATGTCACCACAACTAACTCTCAATAAACTATTCTTTAAAAAGTTGTGTGGGTCAGACATGGTGACACACCTTCAATCCCAGTCGACCTGATCTATGTAGAGTTCCAAACCAGCCAAACCAGGGACAAAGCAAGACCCTGTCTTGAAAAGAAATAAATTTATACAATATAATACAAACAACTATAATTGTAGTCTCTTCAAAATGTCAAAGATTTGATCTCTGATGCAACTTTGAATAAAACATTTACTTTAGAAATAACATTTTTATTGTTATATAACTTGATCACATAATTAAAATAATTTTTTGAGTCTCCAGGGACCCTCATAAAACGAAGTATAAAACCAGTCTAGGTGCCTTCATCTACACTGTACTAATGTACAGAGGCAGTACGGAGGAGTACAAGCAGTCATAACTGAAGGTAGAGGGCTTAGATTTTCTATTGTTCGGTTCTGTTTTATCCTGGCTATCTTGGAATTCACTGTGGAGACCAAGCTGGTCTCAAACTCACAGAGATCTATCTACCTGCTTCTGTGAGTGCTCTCATTAAAGATGTGTACCCCACTGGGCAGAGTACTCTGGTTTCAAATCCCAAATTAGTGAATTACTATTTATAAGATCTTGAGCAAACAATACAAATGTACTGGCCCTGAATTTCCCAATCAACATCAGGAGGACAAAATCTTTCACCTCAAAAAAGCTACATGTGAAATGATTGACATAGGGCCTGGCCCATAGGTAAATATTGCATTTTCAACTGGACCACCAGGTGGAGAGGCTTTGATAACTGAAAATACTATCACACAGAAAAAAAGAACACACAGAATTATATGGGAGAATGCTATCATAGGAAAGAATATATGTCATTATACAGTAGTTTGAGATATTTAGATTGTGTTTATGCACTCATCCTATTATGACAACACAACCCTAAGCAAACAAAAAAGAAGGATAAATAATATTACACAAAATTTTGGAGTTATTCAATAGATGGCACTGAGTGAAAACCCTGGCCATTTATACTATGATACATTCACACAGAGACACTGATCGTCATGACAGTAACAATTACTGTAATCCAAGTCAAAAGAAAGTATCATTTCCATTTTATAGATGAAGAAATATTCACATAATCTGCTCACATAATTGTGATGCAGAGTTGAATCCAAACCTTACTTTTGACCTAATCTACCCACCTGAACTTGGGAAAGTCACATACTAGAAACCTGATTTTCTACTCTGTAAAGTGAACTGTATGGTCAGAGATTAAATGCTTTCAAAAGTCCCTTCTAAACTTCCTTGTACAACGATGCTCAAATATGAATTTACCACATAGACAGAATACCTTCTAGCCCTTTCATATACATAGGCTCTCCTACCTCATAACACAGAGTGGCACATGTGTGTAGTTCCCTTACTAGAAGGGTCCCACTGTTCTTGAGCTCTGCTGACAAGACACATCAAGATGTGCCAACCTAATAAAGAACTTCAATAAAGCCAGGAGTGGTTGTATTTGCCTATAAACCCAGGGGAAGTAGGAAAACTTTGAATTTGAGACTAGACTGTACTGAATGGCAAGACCCTGTTCCTCTCCTACCTGAGAATGGGGGTACACACCTGTAATCGCAGAAACTGGGACACAGGGAGAAGAGCAATAGGACTTCAGCACCTACAATAAAGATGGGGATGGAGAGAGGCAGAAAAAAGACATATTCTAGGGTTGGTGAGATGTCTCAGTGGATAAGAGCACTGACTGCTCTTCTGAAGGTCCTGAATTCAAATCCCAGCAACCACATGGTGGCTCACAACCACCTGTGATGAGATTTGGTACATCTGAAGTCAGTGGCCATCTAGTCTAGCACAGTGTCATGTTCAATGAAAGACCCTGTCTCAACAATTAAAGTGACCGACCAGCAAATAGAGGAAGACACCAAAAATTGACCTCTAGCCTCCAAGTTCATACACAAGGGTGAACAAACCTGTGAATAAACAAGTATACCCATACACATACACAAAATAAGCCTCATTAAATAGTTCTGTCACAACATCCCTTTGAAGTTCAAAGAGAACCTGACTTAAATGAACTGACAGCTCCAGCACTACAGGAAGTCACAGACACATCACAATAAAATTCTAGGATGCCAGTGATGTCACTCGCATCTCAGAACCTTATTTACAGAAATGAAACAGCTTTTAGATCTAAGTAATCCCCAAGGCAGCAGCCACCCCAAGGCAGGAAAACCAATCCCACTTATTAGACTAAGAAAGCCTGTGTGTTTTAGAAAGCCACACTGAAAACAGTGATTGCTTTACAAAACAAAGCACCTAATAAGGTTACTGTGGTGGTAGGAGATGACAAAAGAGAGAGAAGTAAAACTGCAAACCAAATTATGTGCTTGAAGCCAGCCTTCAGGAAGCTGAGACTGAAGGATCTTGGTCAGCCTTGGTTATATAAGCAAGTTTGAAGTCATTCTGCACTATTAAAAAGCCCCGTCTCGCAAATAAACACACTATATAAGATACTGTCTTGAAAAGCAAACAAACAATTTTTTTTTTGCCAGATATAATGGCACATGCCTTTAATACCAGCACTTGGGATACAGGAGGCAGAGGCAAGCAGATCTCTGAGTTCCACGGCAGCCTACTTTATGTACTGAGTTCAAGGACAGCCAGGAATATCTATGCAGAGAGACCCTGTTTCAAAAACAAAACAAAACAAAACACAACAACAATAACATAACCCAGACTTTTCACAATGTTGGCCAAAGCATCCTCCTGCCTCCACCTCTTCTGACTGAATACAGGTATGCACCACTCAGTATGCACCACTCAGACTGTTCTCAATACAATGTTACTTAAAAACCATAAAGGTCTAACTGGAGAGGTGCAGCGGGTAAGAGCACTTACTGTTCTTCCAGAATCCAGGTTTAATTCCCAGCACCCACATCTGAAGGTTACTGAACATAATTCTAGCTTTAGAGAATCAGATGCCCTCTTCTGGCCTAGGCAGGTACCTGCACATACAAGGCATATACTCTCACAGAAAAATACATATAAATAAAAAAAAAAATCTTAAAAAAGAACTGCTTTAAATAAGAAATAGAAATGAGACACAGAGTACATATAATTTTTCTTGAAGCCAAGCAAAAAATGTTTAATTTTAATCAAGTGATTCAATCATTTTGCCCACTCAATAATATTTCCATCTATCACAATAACAAAAAAAGTACAAAGTACAATTGTGTTTTGCCTTAGAAGCATCATTGGCAAAGGGTTTATTGAGAAACACTAGCAATCCTAATGCTACTACTACTCCATACAAGGGATTGGTGAAGAGGGAGGGAGGGAGAGAGGGAGGGAGTGGGGGGGGGAGTACGTATTTTCAAACATATGTAGAGGCCAGAGGTCAGTGTCTGGCATCCTCTTCCTCGATGAAAACTCAGTTTCTGAGACAGGTACTCTCACTGACCTAGAGCTCGATGGCCAGAAAGCCTTGGGAGATCCTTCTGTCTCCATCTGCAGTGTACTAGGATTACAAGCATGAGCCACAACACCTGGGGGTTTTTTTTAATGTGGATGCTTCAGACCAAAATTCAAGTCCACATATGTTTTTGTGGCAAACACTTTAGCAACAAAGCTATATCTCAGGCCCCTCTCCAAGATTGGTGAAATTTTGGATTATGTTCTTTCTAACTTCTTCTCTTCGTCCTCTTCCCCAGACTTTCTTTTTCTTTCCTGTTTTGTTTTGTTTCGTTTGTTTATGAAGACAGGGTTTCTCTGTGTAGCCCTAGCTGTCCTGGAGCTCACTCTGTAGATGATACTGGCCTTGAACTCAGAGATTCACCTGTGTCTGCTTTCAAAGTGCTGGGATTAAAGCTATGCATCACCATAAGGTCCAATCCCCTTTTAAGGAGCCAGATTCGACATCTATTAACTAATCCTACTTGCTTGGGGGGCTGAGGTGAAAGGACTATTCGAGTCAGGTTTTCAAGGACAGCTTGGGCAAAGACCTTTTGTCTCAAAATAAACAAAGAAAAAAACTGTATTCAGATTAAATAAACTTCTGAGAGTTCAAGAATTTAGACAGATGGCTCAGAGAGTAAAACCCCTTGCCTTAAAAAATGATCAGAGTTTGATGCCAGAGCCCACATAAAGGTGAAGGAGGGAACGGACTCCATAAGGTTTCCTCTGATTGCCAAACATGCACCCGGCATCACACACATACAGACTCACAAGTTCTTCAAACATTAAAAAGGAATATAGCCAGGCATAGTGGTGCACACCTTTAATCCCAACACTCGGGAGGCAAGGGCAGGTGGATTTCTGAGTTTGAGGCCAGCCTGGTCTACAAAGCGAGTTCCAGGACAGCCAGGGCTAGACAGAGAAACCCTGTCTCAAAAAAACAAAAAAACAAAACAAAACAACAACAAAAAAAAGGAATATAGATTATCTTCTCTGAATGGGTTTGGATAGAAAGCCTCAGAATAAAAAGAGAAACTGTCAAGGCAGACAGCCCCTCCTTCCAAGTACCAACTACAGCAGAGCCTATCCTGCTCACCTCCCTCTACCTACAGAACTAATCCCAGTTATGAAAATAAACTTTAGAATGGAAAGAAACAAGCTATGAAAGTGGCAGCAGGAATCTGTAACTCTAGGAGGCGGAGGCAAGAGGATCGGGAGTTCAAGGTCATCCTCAACAAACAGCACATTCTGAGATGAGCACAAGCTATATGAAAGCGTATCCCAAAATCTAAAATTGTGCCTTAATATTAAAATACCCTGTTCCTGGAGGACCCTTTTGAAAGCATGTGAGAGCCTTGCTCACTGAAGCTTACTTAGGACTAAGAGTGTGCTCAACATGAGCAGGAACTAGGCACTAGCCTGAGCACCACCCGGAAAAACCCAAACCCAAACAACAAAACTCCCCTAGACACAACTTGGAGGTTTCATGGGTCTCCTTGAACTGTTAAGAACAAAAATTCTTGCTCTAGCCCAGAGACATCCTTTCAATAATCCCATTTCCTTCGAAATGATACAACCCACCCCCAAACATCGGAAAGGTAAAAACCAGCGAACTGACAGCTCCATCTGTGCCAGGTGGAGCCTTTTCGACTTCTGTCAAACTGCCAGTCTAGCATCTGTCAGCAGGGGCCAAAGGATTCCTTTTCTTTCCTTTTTGAGACAAGATCTTGTAAGAAAAGCAGACTGAGCTGGAACTCCCAATCCCATCGCCCAGCCTTGGTGGTGAACACCAAGCTTTTACCACCACACCCAGCCTTTCTCTTGTAAGGAAGCTTATGGACAAATCACTTCACAGGTCCAGGGTAAGTGCCTATTAGACCCCAATGAACACACACTCAGCTCCCCTTTCTGATCCAAAGGCCCAGGATCCTGTCTACTGCTGTGGCTACAGACTACATGAGAAAGCAACAGAAACAAGGGCACTTTGTCCATTCAATCTTTTCGTCCGGAGCACTTCCTGGATTTTTCACTGGCATTTAATACCGAGGGACAAGACTCATTTTTCATTAAAGTTGCAAGACTTTCACTTTGCCCAGTTTCAAATGTTGTAATTGATCTGCATTGTCTTAAGTAACCCAACTGGTGAAGGACACTGCAGCTTTAAATATTTCAGTGCTAGTTAGCAAATAGACTCCATTGCAATATGGCTCTGAAGGTCGTGTCCTATTGTCTCTCTCCTCTGGGGGGAAATTTTTTTTTTAAAACCTTCTTTTAAGTAACATAGGAATAGTTCCCCCTAAAATTTCCACTCTTTCCACTTCAGTTCCTTATAGTTCCGGGTATTCATTGGATTCTCACACTCGTAAATTTCCTGGCAGGGTAATATGCTGGTTATTAATGATTCCAGCACCTTAGACATAAACACATGGGTTCACATTAGTTTCGTTGGGCATATGCAACTATGTGAAATAGCCCCACTCACAGGCTGTTAACAAACCAGGGTGATTTGGGCGTGGATGGCTTTGGGTCCGCACCTTGAGCCTAGTATTGCGTAACCTGAAAATGTGTAGCTACTTAAAAAGAAAGGAATCTCAGCCTACTCCTCCTGGGATTACTCCCGCACCTGACTATACACTTGCGGCTTAATTTGTCAAAGAAGGCCGAAATCAAAAGCACAGCACAGTGAAGGAGGAAATGAACTGGGGGGGAAAGCCCTTTCTTACCCTCAAGCAGTCACCATGTCCACTCAACTTCATCCCCACCCCCACCCAGATTGTATGGAATAGCCCCTGTGAACCAGAGGATTTGAAGGGGGTGGGGGGTGCTGGAATTTGCTGTGCCTTCTAACAGCGGGTGGACCGATTAAAATAACCAGGAAGAGGGGAGAAACATGCGGGAAGAAGGAGTGTGCAAGAGCCCAGGGACTTTACCTGAAAAGGCAACAGATTGTTACCATTATCGGTCCGGAAAGCGTTATCCTCCATCCAGGACTTGGAGGTGAGCGGGGCTGCACGAGGGAACTTGGGTGGAGCGATCACATTGCTGGAGAAGGGCTTCTTGAGCGGCGAGATGGGGTTAAGCGGGGAGGGTACCCCCACACCTACACCCACGCCCACGCCGACCGCGCGGCGAGGGTCTCGGCCCGCCTGCAGGCCACCCCACGGGTTGGACGGAGCACTCCAGGCGGCGTTCACGCTCTGGTGCGTGTTCCAGCTGGACGAGGCCGAAGAGGCAGCGGCCGCGGCCGCAGCAGCCGCGACGGCCGAGGATGAGGACGGCTTGCTGGTCATGATGGGCTGGTGGCCGTAGGCAGCGGCGCTCCTCTGCGCATAGGGCGCCTGGCTGGGGCTGGCGGGCGAGCGGCGTTGCTGCGAGGGCTGTGCCTGCGGGGGCTGTGCGGGCTGCGGCGGCTGCGGCGCGGGCGGCGGAGGCTGCTGATGGTGCTGGGTCTGCGCCAGGCCGATCTGCGGCGAGAAGGTGCCTCCGAAGACAGGGTTGACGTGGTGCGGGAAGTTTTGGAAGAGCATGGTCCCGTTGACTGGGGTGATTCCCTGGAAGAAGCTGTCCTCCACCGCGTTTGTAGTGCCCGTGGACCAGGTGCTGCCGAAGGACGGCGACAGCGACGCTCCGGGCGCCGCGGGCTCCTGCGGCGGCGGCGGCGGCTGCTGAGGGGGCTGATGGAAACTCAAGCCCGGCAGGAGCGGCGACTCCATCTGCATCTTGTCGGGGCCGTTGGGGGCTGGCGGAGCCGAGGCGGGGCTGAGGGCCGGCACTGCGCTACTGTCTTCGGGCTTGGGGGTCTCTGAGGAGAGGGGCGTGGACGGGGCTTCAGCTGCGCCGGGCTCGGGCTGGAGCTGTTGCTGCTGCTGCTGCGGCTGCTGCTGCTGCTGCTGCCGCTGAGACTGGGGTTGGGTTTTGCTTTTGTCCATCAGTAAATCATCCTGCATGGTTTGCGCAGCTGAAACGGGAAGAAAGAGAGATGCGTTATTGTCAGTGTGATCATGAATGCCCCTCACTGAAGCGGGAGGGTGTTTTACTTGCGAAAATCCAGTGCCACCGCCACTAGCCAATTGCAATGCAAATCCATAATCTCGCATTTAGAAGAACAAGTCGGGCTGGGAGGGGGGTGGGGGGAGCTGGAGGGATCGAGCAAGGTCTCTAAAAATACTGTGAGAGCGTCTTCACCCTTTCTGACGTCTCGGTCCCTTTTCTGTGTTAGTGAGAGATGTGCTTATAAGACAGAAAGACAGCAATTTCGCCACGTCTCTTTTCCCTTCACCGGAACTCAGAGCGTTCACCCTGCAATGAGAAACTGATTCTGGTTCCTGTTTTTTCCTAAGCACCACCCTCCCCCAGTTATTTGCATACGTCAATAAATAGTGCTGCGTCCTTCAGCAAGGTTAAAAAGACTAGGTACAGGACCCTCTTTCCCCTTCCCCAGCTGGAGCACTTAGAAACCATTTTTTTTTTTTTTAAAGCCGACTTAGCCCTCTTGATTAGCAAACTGCCTTCTTGCCTCGGATGATTGTTTCATTTGGCTGCAGCGAACCTCGAGAGACAAAATCTTTGGCATTTGTTGGAAGAACTCAGCTGCACAATCATTCTCTGGCCTCTCAGTAGCGGCAGCTACTCCATTTTGTTAGGAGACGTTTTAATATAAAAGAAACCTCAGTTTTTAGAAAAATGAAAATCGCCGGGCGTGGTGGCGCATGCTTGAAATCCTAGTACTCTTGAGGGAGAGGCAGAAGAATCAAAAATTCAAGGTCAAGCTTAACTATTTAGCCAGTTCGAGTCCAGTATTGTATATAAGAAACCTGACTTAGAAAAGAAAAGAAAAAGACAGGAAGAAAGAAAGAAAGAAAGAAAGAAAGAAAGAAAGAAAGAAAGAAAGAAAGAAAGAAAGAAAGAAAGAAAGAAAGAGAAAGAAAAAAGAAAAAAACCTACTGAAACCTTTAGAAGTGTTTGCTTCTTATTACTCTAAGGATTGTGGGTTTTCTGCTTATTCTCCAATTTTCTCCTCTCCAGTTCTGCCGCCCAAGTGATTTACTGACTTCTTGGCATTTCAGGTCTCTACGGGAGCCTGAGAAATTCTCTGCAGAGTGGAGAAATGCTTCTGGTTGGATTTGAGGTCAGAGGGAGGAAGGTGGGGAGGGAGAAGGGGAAGGAGTTTGTGAGATGGAGAGGGGGCGGGACTTTAAAAATGCATCTGAGATTTAAGTAGACAGTCAAGATAATTCTGGGGTTGCCAGATTTTCATTTTTGAATCCTCCTGCTGCTGCCTCGGTCACAAGACTGGCAAATTTAGAATCCATTCTTTTATCACTAGTATTAGCAATGAAAGACTATGGTTTGAGGACCCTGAATTACCATATGCTAGCAACTGTTAAAAATAGAGGAGTACAAAGTCCCAAATTCTCATACATTGTAATTATAGTACATTATCCTCACTGCTTCATTTAGCCATATAAGGAGTCTATGGTATTTTCCACTTCACATAGAAGGGCTATATTCACCTCTGTCATACAACCTGTTTTCTTACCCAAGGATAAAAACAATAATCATTCAAAACCAAGAGATTTCTATGCATGTAGTTATCACTGAATGAGCTTGTCTCAAAATGTTTAATTGCTCTAAAATTGCAAACAAATATTTTGAAATGTTAAAGGAGCTATGACCAAACATATAATTATTTTTAGATGATGATTCAGTACAATTGCAATAAAGTTATTAATATATTTAATATAGTTAATTAACTCATATACTGGAGAAGCATCTTCCTTGGGACATTTGTAAAGGGCATTCAGAAACACACAACAGTTCTGCCTTTGGACTATTCAAAATAACAACTCTTAAAATGGAGGTGGTATCGCTCTTAACTTACACAAAGGAAAACAGACAAGAAGTTGGATTCACAGTTCTTTTTTATTAGAGCTATGATTAAAGTACTTAACAGATGCCATCTTTCATTTCAAAGTTTTATATAGGAAGAGCTTGGTGAGCTTCAGGAACCACTTCCTTCTCTCAGCCACCTGACTTCCCTTTTTATTCCTCTCTTCCCTGCCTCTTCCCCTCCCTAAAAAACCCCAGCCCAGTGTAATAGAGCATGCACCAGGGATTGCCTGCTCCTATCAATAAAGCCTGCTTCAGATTGTTTTTCTTTTCCTCGGTTCCCTCTATCTAAAACAATGGCTTTGATTAGTGTTATAAATAGAGCACAGAGAGGAGAGTGGACCTTGGAGTCAGACAGCACGAAGTTCCATCCCTGCCAAAGAGGGTGGTCACAGAGACATTCTACTTCCTTCTTACAGTGCTGCAGTAGACCATTGTACCTCTGGAATTTGAGTGCTTTGATAAGCTAGAACTTTCTTTACAATAGCTTTATCATCATGGCTGAAATATGTACTGGATTATAATTTCAGTATCACCCAGCTATTCTTATTGCTTGTAGTCAACACTTTTGTTAATGCCTTTAGCTTAAACTGCATTAAACCCCCAAGCCAAAAAGTAACCTAGACTCGGAATATTTTATAATGGCTTTAACTAACAGTAATACTATAACATTAAATTCTCAAAATATTCTAACAAAAACACTCCATGTTTTTCAGAATGCTCTTTAAAAATAATACAAATTTAACTTTCTGTATTAAATTCACTCGGTCAAGGTCAAGACCCACCTTTTAATAAATATGATCTTTTAAACAAAAGCTAAGTCAGTGACTAATATAAAATTTACAAAGTCAATATGTAACATCCTTAAATAACTGCCTGTATAATTTGATTTGGAGGTTTTTTTTTAATAGCAAAGTCTGAGAAATAGATTCCTGTTTCCCCTCCCCCACCGCACACAATAGACCGGCTTTTACATGCAATTGCCCAATTTCAAGTAATTAATTCATAGCAGCAGTTACCTTTAAGTGTCCAGTTTTTAAAGATCGATAAAATTGAAAAAAATGAATAGTATTTATTTCTTCTTTCGGGTTGATTATGTGACCGCTCTGGAAAAGCACTTTGACAACTGTAAGAAGAGTGGGCATGCGCACACAGAGAACTGTGGGGGCTGAAGTCCTTCACACGGTACTCTGCCTCTACCGGGCTTCAGCACGTTCAGCCAGGAAAGGAGGAAGCCTCGTAAATACAGATTCCAAGGGGGAGAGTTTGTGCCCGGATTATATTATCGCCTCCTAACCAACATAAATCAGGAGTTGTTGAAATAAAAGAAGGAAAAATAAACTGGATTGTCAACTTGATTTAGGAAGCAAGGCTAAAAGAGAAAGTAGATTATAGGACTCAGAATAAATAGATCCAGCAGAGCTACCTTAAATGGTATTATGATGGTAATGGCTGGGTAGCCAGCACTAGGAACCCTACCAGAGAGAGAGATCAGGGTGTGGAAGAAAAAGAATAGATGGAGAACCACTAGGGAATGAAAACACTTAAAGCCCCTACCCCTGCTGCTTTTCTGCTTTCCTGGCACAACAGACAGACAAGATAAAACTGCATAGACTAGGCTAATCTGGATCCTCCAGCCTCGCCCTCCTAAAAACTGGGATTATAGGTATGTACTGCATACCTGCCTAAAGGAAACACCTTTAATACAGAATCTTTAAGCATACCTTAATACTAAATGTGCTACTGACCTTGAAGTCAAAAATCCGTTTTAATCACCAATGCTGGCCGCCTTATGTACCAGAACCGATGGATTGAGATGGGGCCTCCCTATGTATGTACCCCTAGCAGTCTGGGAACTGGCTGTGTAAATCAAGCAGGCTTCAAAAGTGAACCAATCTTCCTGCCTTTGCTTCCCTGGTGCTGGAATTAGAGGTTTGTGCTACCACACCCAGTTCAGGATTTCTTTGTATTTAAATTTTTACTGGATGAGCAAAGCCCACATTCATAATCCTAGCACTGGGATCCCAGGCTGGGAGTTCTGACAGCCAGGGCTATACACAAACCATAAAAGGGCTGAGGAGATAAATTAGTTGATAAAGTCTTTGCCCTGAGTGCACAAATGTATAAGAACCTGAGTTAGAGTCCCAGAACCCATGTTAAATAAATAAATAAATAAACAAACAAAAAGCAAACACCTAGGCATGGCAGCATAGCACTCTTATAAACCCAGAGCTGGGGAGGTGGGAACAGGTGGGTCCCTGGGTCTCTCTTGCTGGCCAGCCTAGCGTAATAGGCAAGCCCAGTCCAAGTTGAGCGGTAGTCTTTAAAAAAGTCTATGGCCATGTTACCCTGACCTCAACCTATCTATCTCTTCTCATCTAAGCAGGGCTTGGTTAGTACTTGGATGGGAGCCTGCCTAAGATAACCAAGTACTGTAAGCTCTTGGCCTCCCAGTCTTTCCATTTTGGCTACAACCTAGGGCCACTCTAACATGTCCCCACCCATCTCTACCCCAGAAAATAAAATAGCAGACTGCTCCTGAAGAAGCAACCTGAAGTTGACCTCTGGCTTCAACTAGCACTTACACACATATGTATAACCCCCACATACATAAACACTCATACATATACACATGCAAAAAAAAATCTACCTGTATGTTGATTCAACGCACTTTATTTTTAACCTAATAAAATGAAAGTGTACCTTGCATTATTGATATAGTAATCAAATAAAATTCAATTCTTAGCTGGACATGGTGGTGCACGCCTTTAATCCCAGCACTCGGGAGGCAGAGGCAGGCAGATTTCTGAGTTTGAGGTCAGCCAGGTCTACAAAGTTAGTTCCAGGATAGCCAGCGCTATACAGAGAAACCCTGTCTCAAAAAACCAAAAATAAATAAATAAATAAATAAATAAATAAATAAATAAAAATTCTTTCACTGCAAAATAATATTTGATCAGATGGGCTGGTGAGATGGCTCAGTGGGTAAGAGCACCCAACTGCTCTTCCGAAGGTCCAGAGTTCAAATCCCAAAAACCACATGGTGGCTCACAACCATCCGTAACAAGATCTGACGCCCTCTTCTGGAGTGTCTGAAGACAGCTACAGTGTACTTACATATAATAAATAAATAAATCTTTAAAAAAAAAATATTTGATCAGATACTAATTAGTAAGTAACTTAAAACCTTAGGCATATAACTACACTGGACAATGACTTTAAGCAGGCTGGTAATGTGTATGAGATTACACACACACACACACATATACATATATGCAGGTACTAGTTAGGGAGAATTGTATTGGGAGATACTTGGTTTGTGCTGGCTAGCCTTGAACCTGCTATGTAGCTGAGGATGCTCTTGAATTTCTGATCCTTCTGTCTCTACCTCCCAAGTGGTAGGATAATAGTTGCTACCATACAGAGCCTTTAATTTCTTTTCATTAACTTGGTATATGATTTCCCCTATTTTTACCTAATTTTTCCAAGGTCATTTCTTGCAACATATTAGCATCAACTGTCATTATGTATCGCTCCTGAAAGCAACAGCTCAAAAGCTAAGTTTGCTCACATAGGCACAAGATAATATTTCTGTGGGATCTGGTTTCATGCAGTTCATCCAAGGGGTTCAGAGTGAACGTCAGTTAATGACTGTGCTGATTGAACTTAAAATTGAAAATACCAAGCATCATTTACAACTGTCATAATTTTCTATTTCCCTTCCTAACTTGTAAGTTAAAAGGACAGCGTTATCAAACACTACCAATCCCCACCATTAGTAGCCTAGTTATTTTGTTTGTCATTCCTTCCTTTTGTTTTTGGGTTTGTTGGTATTGTTGTTGCAGTGAGTTTTGGGTTTTGTTTTAAGAAAGAGTCTAACTGTGTAGCCTTGGCTGGTCTAGTATTTTCTATGACCAGACTAACCTCAAACTCAGAGAGATGCATTTACCTCTGCCTCTCAGTTACTGAGATCAAAGGTGTGGGCATCACACAGATTGTTTTTGTTTTGAGTCAAGGTGTGGCCTGGCCTGCAACTTGCCATGTAACCAAAGCTGACTTTGAACTTCAGGTCCTCCTTCCTTTTCCTCCCCCGATTATGTGCTAGGATTACATGTCCCCACCCATCTCTACCCCAGAAAATAAAATGGCAGACTGCTCCTGAAGAAGCAAGCTGAAGTTGACCTCTGGCTTCGACTAGATCATTACTAGATGATGTACTGCCACATCTAGTTTATACAGTGCTGGAATGAACTTGGGACTTCATGTGTGCTTGCCCCGAGTTCATTCCAGCACTGTATAAACTAGGCGTGGCAGTACATCATCTATCCTCAAACTCTGTTCAGTTATTTAAGGAATATGAAGTTATATAAGAAGGAAAAAAAAAAAAAAAAAAAAGCCAAGCATGGTGGCACACGCCTTTAATCCCAGCACTTGGAAGGCAGAGGCAGGTGGATTTCTGAGTTCTAGGTCAGCCTGATCTACAGAGTGAGTTCCAGGACAGCCTGGACTACACAGAGAAACCCTGTCTCTAAAAAAAGAAAAGAAAAGAAAAAAAAAAAAAACTAACCCTAATAATTTAGGTAGAAGTTAAATGCAGTGGTGTATGTCTGTAATCCCACCCCATCAGAGGCTGACACAGGAGGATTCATACTAGCTCCAGCCTTGACTATAGAGACTTTGTTGCCTAGCCCACGATCTTGTACCACCCCACAAAAGATTTTGTCTATTTTTTAACCATTCAGATGCATGTTTGAAACAGTTTACTTGAACATTTAGTAATCCAACTAACCTCAAGTGCAGATCTACTGGTAATTCACAAGCTAAAAAAAACATAAACTCTGGTGAGTGATAATGAACACTGGCTGGAAACTTACTGTACTTAAGAGTGAGTAATTAATCTTTTTTTGTTTGTTTGTTTGTTTTTTTGTTTTTCGAGACAGGGTTTCTCTGTGTAGCCCTAGTTGTCCTGGAACTCACTCTGTAGACCAGGCTGGCCTTGAACTCAGAAATCTGCCTGCCTCTGCCTCCCGAGTGCTGGGATTAAAGGCGTGCGCCACCACGCCTGGCTGAGTAATTAATCTTTGCTTTTCCCCCCCTAAAATGAACACTCAGACCTAAACAGAAAATAGCTCAAGCAAGAATACCAAAGAATACATACCAAGCAAACACTGGAGGACCCTCAGCAAGGACAAAGTTTCTCTCTCTCTATTCAAATATTGGTTGTGTGTGTGTGTGTGAGTGTGTGTGTGTGTGTTATTCATGTCTGCATGTGTAATCACACATGTAAAGGCCAGAGATTGACACTGGTTTTGTTGTTGTTTTTATTGTTCTTCACTTTATATTGAGGCAAAGCCTCTAGCCTTACACTTGATCCGAGGACTACTGTCCTCAAAGTACACCCGTGCTGCAGGGACTGGGCAGTTCTATCCATCTGGTCAGGATAAGCTTCAGAGAGCAGAAGTGAATAGAAGCAGATGATTCAGAGGTAGAAAGGTATTCCAGGATAAAGGCAGAGACATGGTTATGGAACTGCCAAGGTTGGCATGGCTGGGGAAAAAAGTAGAAGAATTTTATAGCTTATTTTTATAGCTTATATTTTATTTTTTAAGGATAGTTTCATGAAGGCCATACCATGGAAAACCCACATGTAAATGATAATTCAAGATTTAGTATGGAAGCCACATTTGAAAGGGTACTGTATGAGAGACATATATATTACTGTAGGTAGTTAAGGGACAGGATTATATTGGCTGAAAATAAAGAAGAAGGGATGCAAGCAAAACTTGAGGCAGAATGAACAAGTTTTAGTGACTAATTAGACTCTTTCAGTGAGGGAGAAGAGGAAGGACAGAATCCTGCCCAGATTCTTATCTTAACACTGAATGATGAGCCTGAGGGCAGGACCATAAAACAGGATGGATCAGCCACCAGTGTGGTTACATAGCAAGTTCCAGGTAGGTCAGGTGGACACACAAACTACACATAGACAGAAACCTGCTTACTTTTTTAGTGTTAAGAGTAAAAACCCACATAGTGAAAGATTATATACAAAAATTAATGTCAAGCGCTCTCTCTCTCCCCCCTCTCTCATCTCCCTCTGTATTCCAATGAAAAGCTTGTAATCTGTGTATAGAGGAGTCTTACAAATCAACAAGGGTAGGGATGAGACTGACAACCAAAGAATCCAAGTGGACAAGGGATATGAGAAGATGCTCTGCCGCACTAAGGGGAGAGGTAATGCAGATGTGCTCCCCGAAGAGCTAGAAAACTGGATCTTATGTCACCTACCCTGTACAGTGCCCCCAGATGTATCCACAGAGCTCCCCATGCCTCATATCCTGATCAAACGCTTTTGCTGAACTCTACAACTCCTGTTTAACAACTCTGAGGCTCCTTCACTGTTTCATCCCTCTTGCTTTAGCCTCCGAAATGCTGGGATTGTAAGCACAGGTCAGTAGGTCCAGTAGCAAAGATTCTTTTTTCCCCTACCCCCACATAGAATTTCTCTGTGTAGCCCTGGCTGCATTGGAATTCTCTCTGTAGACAGGGCTGGCCTTCAATTCAGAGATCTGCCTGCCTCTCCCTCCTGAGTGCTGGGATTGAAGTCGTGCTCCACCACACCCAGCTAAGCATAATCTTAATTAGTCCAGCTTGTTAATTTTATGACTATCATTTTTTTTAAAGATTTATTTATTTATTATATGTAAGTACACTGTAGCTATCTTCAGACACTCCAGAAGAGGGCATCAGATCTTGTTACGGATGGTTGTGAGCCACCATGTGGTTGCTGGGATTTGAACTCCGGACCTTCAGAAGAGCAGTCGGGTGCTCTTACCCACTGAGCCATCTCACCAGCCCTCTTCTGTTGTTTTTTTGAGACAGTGTCTCATGTAGCCCAAGCTGTCTAGGAACTTACTGTGTAGCTAAGGAAGACCTTGAACCTCTGGTTCTCTTACCTCTATCTCCTAGGTCCTGGGGACTATAGGCTTGTGCCTGTGGTAGTCGCCTAGTGTAATTATCCTTCTAAATGAAGTGTAGTTTATACTAGAAATTTGGCTGTTCTATATAAATATATCCTTTATCTGAAAATCCACCCATTCATCCACTTCTCTATTTATATACGGAGCTGGGAATGGTGGTGCATATCTATTATTTTCAATTCTCAGAAGGCAGCCTGTGTTCACTATTATTCTGCCAATGCTGTTCCTAGATACCTGAGAAGCTGAGATAGGAGGACTACTTGAGCCCCTATGTTTGAGACTAACCTGAAAAACATAGTGAGACCCTCATCTAAAAAGAAAGAAAAACCTTATACACTGTCCATGTTTATTTATAAGCAGTATGGTGCTAGTAAGGAGAGAGGAAAGCAGCCCAGAAAGGTGTGCGTGAGTGTGCTGCTTCATGCCTGGGAGGCAGAGGCTCAAGGCCAGCCTAGGGTACAGACATCCTGTCTCAAAAAAATGTATTTGACTATTTTGGTTAAATACAAAATGGGATGTTAGAAAGATGGCTCAGTGGGAAAAGCATGTGCTATACAAGTATCTCCAGAAGCCATGTACACAATAGGATGGCATGGCAGCTTGCCTGTGGCGCTAGAACTTAGGAGACTGAGATGGGTTCTTGGAGTAAGCAGGCTAGTTGGACCAGCAGAATTAGCCATCCTAGGAACATGCCTGTTCTTGGTAAACTAGCCACCGTAGAGATGCTGGATGGGCGTTTGTTGACCAATCAAACAAAAAGGTATATTTGCACTCATGAAGACTGAATTTTTTTCAAGTTACATTAGATGAAGAAAAACTCTTAATATTCAATGTATTTCAAAAATACTATGTTTAATGAGCATAACATAATTTTAGTATGACTAGTCTATCCTTTCTCCTGCTGTAGGATATTTGTCTCTAGGTTCTTACTATTTTCTAAACCAATTGTTTCCTTGAACCATATTTCTTTTTTCTTTTCTTTTTTTTTTTTT
>NC_034590.1:148548739-148550327 GCF_900095145.1 Mus pahari
GGTGGCTGAAACCATCCGTAACAAGATCTGACTCCCTCTTTTGGAGTGTCTGAAGACAGCTACAGTGTACTTACATAAATAAATAAATAAATAAATAAATAAATAAATAAATAAATAAATGAAAGACTGTTGGGAACCACTATGTGAGTTCTGAGACTCAAAGCCAGGTCCTTCAGAAGAAGTGAACCACCTCTCCAACCTCTCTTCCCTCCTCCCCTCCCCAATTCCCTCTCTGTGTGAAAGAGACAGACAGAGAGAGAGAGAGAGAGACAGAAAGAGACAGAGAAAGAAAGAGGTGTTGGGCTGGAGAGATGGCTCAGTGGTTAAGAGCACTGACTGCTCTTCCAGAGGTCCTGGGTTCAATTCCCAGCAACCACATGGTGGCTCACAACCATCTCTCTGTAATGGGATCTGATGCCCTCTTCTGGTGTGTCTGAAGACAGCTACAGTGTACAAGAGAGAGAGAGAGAGAGAGAGAGAGAGAGAGGAAGAAAGAGAGGAAGAAAGAGAGGAAGAGAGGTGGAGACAGGGTGGTGGTGGGGGGGAGTGTTCACATAAGAATGCAGCTGTACAGATGTCATGGCATGTGGGGATCAGAGGCTAACCAGGTCCTTATTTCTGACCTTGTTTGAGGAAGGACCTCTCTTGTGTTTGCCATTGTGTATAGCAGACTGGCTCGGACAAGCTTCTAAGGGATGCTGTCTCCACCTCTTAGTGTACACTAGGAGCACTGGGATTCTAGATCCAAGTCACTGTTCACAAACATAACCAGGCTTTCACAAGAGTTCCACAGATCTGAACTCAGGTCCTAGTTGAACAGCAAGTACTTCACCCACTGAGCTAAGGTTTCTCACGCCATTCTGGAGCTCAAGTAAAGGGCCCTCCCTCCTATTGTTCTTCCCTCCTATTGTTCCCCTTGTTATTCATTTTGAGTAAGAAAATCCATGCATAGTAACACAAGCCTGCAATCCCAAGTCAGGAGGTAGAGGCAAAAGGATCAGGAGATCAAGACCATTCTGAGCTATACAGTGAGTTGCAAGTCAACCTAGGCTACTAAAGACCCTATTTCAAAACAAAAAGCAGGCTGAGCATGGTGGCACAGGCTTATACAACCACCAATTGGGAGGCAAATGCAGGAGGAAATAAATCCTACCCGGTTCATGCTTTTAATTATTCCAGAGGCTGGGTATATATAGCGCAATAAAGAGGTGCCTATCTAACAAGACTCCGTGTTCAATACCTAGCACTGAAATAAAAATCACTGTGTGGTCAGAGGGCAACTTAAAGGAGTTCATTCTCTTTCCTTAGGACCAAACTCAGATTCTACATATGCCTTCACCCACTGAACTGTCTTGATAGAATTCCCCATTACACACTAAGACTAAACAGAGTCTTCAATAGCCACTGGCTGGATTAGAATTCACTATGCATACCACACTAGCAATCTTCCTGCCTCTGTTTCCAAGTATAGGCATTCACCCCAGCCAACACTATGTATCCCTTCACAAGACTTCAGAGAAGTAAATTCTACACAGTTCTTTTTTTTGTTTGTTTGTTTTGTTTTGTTTTTCGGGACAGGGTTTCTCTG
>NC_034590.1:148553862-148575215 GCF_900095145.1 Mus pahari
GGATGGTTATGAGCCACCATGTGGTTGCTGGGATTTGAACTCCGGACCTTTGGAAGAGCAGTCGGGTGCTCTTACCCACTGAGCCATCTCACCAGCCCTAATTATTTGTTTTGTACAATTCCTTCAGATTTTTTTTCATTAAAGTTTTCATAGTGTTCTGTTTTGTTCTGAGAGAGGGTCTTATTATATATACCCAGCCAGCCTTGAACTTACAGAATACCCACCTATGCTTCCTGAGCCCTGCCAGGCCTCATTAAAGATGTACATATGAGTTCACTGTAGCTGTCTTCAGACACACCAGAAGAGGGCATCAGATCCCATTACAGATGCTTGTGAGCCACCATGTGGTTGCTGCGAATTGAACTCAGGATCTCTGGAAGAGCAGTCAGTGCTCTTAACTGCTGAGCCACCTCTCCAGGCCTAAAGAGGTTTTAATAGACTTTAAACACAAAGGCAAAGGGAGAGGTTCTCAAAAAGAAAGGCACACCCCATAGCATAGGCATTTGTTCCCCTCACAGGGAGCAACAGAAAGACAGAGCAGAGTCAGCTCCTTTGAGTTTTCTAAACATAAGATCATTTCATCAGCAAATAAAATAGTTTTCTTCTTCCTTTCCAAAGTGGATGCCGTATGAGTCTGCCTGTCTGTCACTCTGATAAAATACTGACCAGAGACAACTTGGAGAGAGAAAGGTTGACTTGGCTTCCATGTCCCAATCACAGTCATCATTAAGTTGGGGTAAGAACTTAAACAAGAGAAGAGTCAGGCACCATGGAGGAGAGATGCTTATTGGCTTCCTTAGCTCTGAAACCTCACAAGCCAGGCCCACATCATCTGTACCTCTCTCCACATTCCTATCTTCTGAGCTTTTATAACAGCTCATTAAGTCCTGAGAATTCAATGGCCTTTTCTAGCTCAGAGCTTCAAAAGTGCCCACCCTCTTCCCATAAAACAACATAGTCTCAGTTACAGCCCTGGCTAGAACCAATTTCTGTTCTAGTTTGCATCTGCCACTGTGATTAAACAGCAGGACCACAAGCAACAAGGGGATGGTGTCGTAGGTAGGGTTTCCATTGCTGTGAAGGGGCACCATGACCAATGCAACTCTTATAACAAAAACATTTAACTGGGGCTGGCTTACTGGTTCAGAGGTTCAGTCCATTATCATCATGGCAGGAAGCATGGTGGTATCCAGGCAGGCATGGTGCTGGAGAAGGGGCTGAGAGTTCTACATCTTGTTCCAAAGGGAACCAGGAGAAGACTGAATCTGTCAAACAGCTAGGAGGAGGGTCTCAATGCCCACCCCCACAGTGACATACTTCCTCCAACAAGACCACACCTCCTCCAAGAAGGCCACACCTACTAATAGTGCTATTTCCTAGGCCAAGCATATTCAAACCATCACAGAAGGAAAGTATTTATTTCTCTTTACATGTTATAATCCATCATCAAAGGATGTTGTGATGGCTTGTTATTCTTGGTGCAGGGAGTAGCACAATTCGAAGGTGTGGTCCTGTTGGAGTAGGTGTGTCTCTGTGGGTGTGGGTTATAAGACTCTCATCCTAGCTGCCTGGAAATCATATTCTGCTAGCAGCCTTCAGATAAATGTAGAGCTATCAGCTCTGCCTGCACCATGCCTGCCTGGATGATGTCATGCTTCAACCTTGATGATACTGGACTTAATCTCTGAACCTGTAAGCCAGCCCCAATTAAATGTTGTTTTTATAAGATTTGCCTTGGTCATGCTGTCTGTTCACAGCAGTAAAACTAAGACAGAAGTCAAGGCATGAATTCAAATAAAAACCCAGGAGTTAGAGACAAGGGAAGAACGCTGCTTACTGGCTTGCTCTCGATGGCACACTCAGCTTGCTTTCTTATATAACCCAGGCCTACCTGTTCAGGGGTATCACTTCCCACAGTGGGGTGTGGGCACTCTGTTCCCTCCCAAGTCAACTGGCAATTGAGAAAATGCTCACAGAGAAGGCCCACAGACTTTGTGTTAACTTGACAAAAACTAACCAGCACAGATGCCTTTTGTTTCTTTCTTAATTAATTGACCTGACTAGAGTCTCTAGGACATTGTTAAAAACAAGTTTCAAGAGCATATATCCTTGTTTTATCTCTGAGGGAAAATTCAATTTTTCATGTGGCATGGGGGTTAGCTATGTATTTTCCATGTATGTATTTCCTGGCAGGTAAAGAAGAACCCTTCAAGCCATTAGAGGTGGCAGACGCCTTTAATCTCTGCACTCAGGAGGCAGACATCTCTGAGTTGGAGGCCAGCCTGGTCTACAGAGTGAGTTCCAAGACAGCCAGGGATACAGAGTGAAACCCTGTCTCAAAAAAAGCAAAAACCAACCACACACACACACACACACACACACACACACACACACACACACACACAAACGCAGAAAAGAAGAAGAAACCATCAAGGCTGGAGAGACACTCAGAGTTAGGAGTATTTACCTCTCCTATGGGGGACCCAAGTTGGGTTCTCCCAGTACCCACTTGGTGACTTAGAACCACATTTAACTCCAGAATTTGACACCCTCTTCTGGCTTCCTCAGGCACTGCACACATAGTGCACAGACACACATGCAGGGGAAACTCCTATACCTGTAAAATGAGTGGAAGAAAGGATGGAAGGAAAAGGAAGAAAGAAACAGACAGATAAGCCCTCCTCCTAATTGTGGGGTCCTGTTTTCTCCCTTTCAATAGCTAACTGGGACTGAAAATAATAAATTAGTAAATTTGACTTTTGTTTCCAGAGCATACATTTAAAAAATTATTTATGTATAGCAAGATGCAAATGTGGAGATCAGCAGACAACCTGCAGGAGTCAGTTCATTCTTTCCCGATGGGGGGCCCATCTGCTCAGAGGAGTAGGGGGCACGAAGGGAAGGATTGTGGAAGGGGGGCAGTGAGCAGGATGTAAAGTGAATAAGTTATGAAAAAAAATCTGAATGCTGCCTGATTTTTCTAATTTTTCAGCAAATTATCTCCAAACTGTTTGAATCCTGGGTAGCTGCAGTCTGTGTTTTTCTAAACTCTGTCATCTCCCTTTAACGGTCTATTTTTACTTCTGCATGGCACCTCCTGTTTCAGGTTCACTGGCATCAATAGGCCTCCCAACAGAGGCTCTAGCTGCCTATGAATGGGGCACTCTGAATGTTAGTGAGAGTCTAAGATTAACAGAGGGCTGTGGAAATAAGTTCCAAGAGCAACAAGCAACTACTAGTCAATTTGGAGTCAAGAACTTCCCAGGAGGGAAAAACCCAAAACACAAGCAACTGGTTCAAGTACTAGTCTCAATGCCCAGGATCAAAACCCAGAACAAACCAAGAAAAACTCCTAGATCCTAAGGATTCTAATGGTTTCAGATGAAAGAAAGCAAATCAAAAGTCACTTTAATCCATATGCTATATAAGCTAATGAAAAAATGAACATCTTGGGCTGGAGAGAAGGCTCAGTGGTTAAGAGGACTGACTGCTCCTCCGGAGGTCCTGAGTTCAAATCCCAGGAGCCACATGGTGGCTCACAACCATCTGTAATGAGATCTGATGCCCTTTTCTGGTATGTCTGAAGACAGCTACAGTGTACTCACATATAATAAATAAATAAAATCTTTATAAGAAATAGAAAAAAAAGAAAAATGAACATCTTTTCATTTGCTCACTAACATTAGAGAAATGTCTGCTCAGCTCTTTTGTCCATTTTCAATTTTGGCTATTTGGGTTTATTTTTTATTTGTTTTTTTTTGTTTTTTTTTTTTTTTTTTTTTTTGAAACAGGGTGTTATTATGCAGCCCAGGCTGCCTCCTGAGTGCTAGAATTACAATGCTTGGCCCATGACTTCTGGCTCGCCTCAAACCTGTGTTCATCCAAGCAATCTACCTTCCTTCTATCTCCCTTATCACAGGGAGGGGTGGGGTAAGTGCACATATACCACTGCACCTGGCTATCATGCTGTAGATGCAGGAGAAGGGTGCATCATACCTGCTCATATACAGACAACGGAGATATGAATATTAAAGTAGAAAGACTAACAAAACAAATTTTTTAACTGCTTAAACTTGTAAAGAAAACTATTTGGTTCTAATGTTTAATGCACACATGCTGTGGTAAATATATGACCATTAGTGCTGTCTGAGTCCAAAGCTTTTTTGTTTGTTTGTTTTTTGTTTTTTGTTTTGGTTTTTCGAGACAGGGTTTCTCTGTGCAGCCCTGGCTGACCTGGAACTCACTCTGTAGACCAGGCTGGCCTCAAACTCAGAAATTCGCTTGCCTCTGCTCCCAAGTGCTGGGACTAAAGGCGTGCGCCACCACCACCCAGCTTCCAAAGCTTTTTGAGCTTTGCTCATGTGCGAGGAATTTTTATCTGCAGTTGCTTGTGCCATTGTAATGTAAATGTTAATGCAATGGAAATGCAAATGATGTTTTCCTATTATTATGAAAACATCCTTGACTTCACAAGTTCTCTGGAAAAGATCCGGGAAACCCTAGGTCTACAAGACAACATTTTGGGTAGCTCTATGAACACATGGCTGTTTGAAAAAAAATTATTTTCCATATACATTTTCTCATAAAGTTGACACTCAAGCCTATAATCCAACCACAAAAGGGACTGATACAAGAGGATGCTCAGAGCTCAAGGCCAGCCTAGACTACAAAGTAAAACTGGTAATAAAAAGTCAAAATAGCTGGGCAGTGGTCACACCTTTAATCCCAGCACAGGTGAGGCAGAGGCAGGCAACTCTCGAGTTGGAAGCCAGCCTGGTCTATTGAGTGAGTTCTAGGACAGTCAGGGCTACACAGAGAAGCCCTGTCTTGGGAGAAAACACACACACACACACGCCCCAAAACAAAATCAAAATAGCTAAATAAAATGGACATTACAGGGTTAAGCTACAGAAGGTAAATACTATACTGCCCTATAATTCTTTTCTTTCCGTATTGGCTAATTTGATGTCAACTTGCCACAAGCTAGAGACATCAGAAAGGAGGGACTCTCAATTGAAAAAGTGCCTCCATAAGAACCATCTGTAAGACAATATGAACTAACCAGTACCCCCTGAGCTAGTGTCTCTAGCTGTCTCTTCCATCATTGGGAAGAGAGGCCCCTTGGTCTTGCAAACTTTATATGACCCAGCACAGGGGAAGGCCAGGGCCAAGTAGTGGGAGTGGGNGGGGGGGGGGGGGGGGGGGGGGGGGGGGACCATCTGTAAGGAATCTTCTTAATTAGTGATTGATAGGGAAGGGCCCGAGTGCTGGGATTAAAGGCATGTGCTACCACGCCCACAGACCAGGCATGATAGCACATGCTTAATCACCTTCGCTCTAGGAATGCAGAGATTTGAGGCTAGCCTGAACTACAGAGTAAGACCTTATTAGAAAGAAAGAGGATAGTTAGTATGTAATGGCACATGCCTTTAATCCCAGCATTCAGATGACAGAAGTAGATGGGGTTTTGTGAATCTGAGGCCAGCCTGGTATACAGAGAGAAACCCTGCATCAAAAAAACAAACAAATAATAGTAGAGACAGCAGTCCAGGCTAGCCAGTTTAGTTTCACTAAAGGACACACATCAAAATTTCCAGGACAAACCTCTAACTATAAACTAATCAAATTTCCTACACAATGTGTCTCTTTCTCACGTCAGGCCTACCCCACCCATATGAGTTTCCATCTCTCCTAAGGGCAAAATTTCTAACACAAGCCAGTGGAACTCTTCATTATGGGTCACTTGAACTTTAGGGATCAAAGATACTTTAAAAATCTCTTTGTTTCAATGTCTTTTCTTTATCAAAACCCTTTCTTCACGGGGCACTTACACATGTTCTTTGGCCTGAGTACTCTTTCCTCTCTTTTCCAGTTAATGACTGCTCTTCTTCTGTCCTTAGGATTCTAGACAATTCCTCAGAAAAGCTTGCCCTGGCCTCCCTGTCAAACCCTTAATTATAATTCCTTGTAAGTGCTCCAAGTTACCATTTAGGATGCTCCTCCCACCCATCAGTAGACCTCACAAATTCGGAGTGGACTTGGTTTTATTTCTCACTGTATTCCCACTGCTGAGTGACTTCAAGGCCTTTTCATTATTTCATACATCCTCAGACAAACATATTTTCCCACTTAGGCATCAGAGGCCTACAACTTGAATCAGAGAGGTTAATTCCTGTCTTTAAGTCTTTTCATCCAAATCCAGACCCAAACTCTTCTCTGTCTCTTTAGTGACATATCCCACGTCAAGACATTCTCTTTAACATGGCAGCCCACATGGGTCTTCTACAAACTTGTGAGTTCCTTTGTATTTCTAGGCTAAGCTGGTGACTTTCCACACACCGCCACATTATCATTGCATAATGTTTTATGTCTGAATACCTTTTCATTTAGTAAGCACAAACATTTTCTGGTCTCCTAGAGGGTAATTACAGTTTAATTTGCTATTCTAGTGCCCATTTACATTATGAATTCTCTGGGCACATCTGCTGAAGGAATTAACAAAGAACTTCCCACAGCCTGAAATGAGGACTCCACCCACAGTTTATCCCTAACCTTGGCAATTGACAGTTTTTTGGAGGATGCCTGAAGATGTTAGATTATTTCTCTGAAAAACCTTCATTACCCTTTTTGGCAGACAGTTCAAAATAAGTGTGATAGAAGAACATTAAATCATTCATTATTCTACATTTCTGGATACATTTAATATTCTAAATTCATAACCAAGTATTTTTAAATATAGAATATTAACATATTCTATAACTCTTAAGATTAATCAACATTGTCAATTTTTATTCTTCCCATCTAAGACATGGAAAATCTTTTTATATTTTCAGTAAATTAATTTCTGCTAAAACTATAGCAATGGGCAAAAACCAATGTCTATAGTCATGCTGGTTACTCCCATGGCTGACTACCATTCACCACAAATTTTTTTTTTTGGTTTTTCGAGACAGGGTTTCTCTGTATAGCCCTGGCTGTCCTGGAACTCACTCTGTAGACCAGGCTGGCCTCGAACTCAGAAATCTGCCTGCCTCTGCCTCCCAAGTGCTAGGATTAAAGGCACCACAAATTATCTAGGTACGAAATACATTTATATTGTTTTTGATGGTGGGCCAGCATACATTTGACTGCGCTTGTTGTGGTGGTCAGAGGACAGAGTAGGGTATGATGGGTCATCCCTGCAGATCTCTGAACTTGGAAGTCTCTGGCAAAAGGATTACCTCCAGTTAAAGGACATCGTAGGCTATGTAGACCAGCCTAGACTACAGGGTGAAACCCAATCTTTAAAAAGGAGGAGGGGGCAGGCATGGTGGACCACACCTATAATCCCACTATTCAGGAAGTGAGGGAAGAGGGTTTCAGCAAGATGGACTACAACCTAGCCATCTAGTGAGTTACATGCCAGCCAGAACTACATAGCAAGATCCTGTCTGAAAAGAACTACTGGTGTGTGTGTGGGTAGGGTGGGGGTGGGGTGGATGATGACAAACCAACAGAAGCTGGAGAGATGGCTCAGCTGTTAAGAGAGCTAACTACTCATCTTGGGGACCCAGGCTTGATTCCCACTACCCATGTGATGGCTTGCAACTATCTGTGACCACGGTCTCAAGAGATTTAATGCCCCTTTCTGGACTCTGTAGACACTGCATGCATGTAATTCAAAAACATATGTAATCCTATCACCTGGCAGATGCAGGAAAAGCACGATCCAGGTCACACTTTACTTATGTTCCAGGCCGACTGTGCCATGTAAGATCCTCAGGCAAACATACAAAACAACATTTAAAAAAAATCTAAGAAGAAATGGGAATTCCCCTTAATATAAACCACAAAGCTAAATGGACATTGTGTCAGCCTTTATCCCACATGGTTAACTGCTTAAGAGAAACACACACTAGAAGCAGGCTTACATATCACAGGAAGCAAAAGATAAATATTAAATATTACACACCCTGCTTAATCTACTCATTTTCCTTCCAAAGGTAGGTGGCCTATTTCTCTTTCCATGAGAAGGAATATTAATTATAGTATCCTAAAATATTTCATGAAACCATGCTTCTAGAGGCTCTAGGTATAAAGAAAGTACTTGTTATCCAAGCACGAAAACCCAAGTTCCAGCCCCTGGCACCCACACAAAGGCCAGGTGTACCTGTGGCATCTACAATCCTAGCCCCAGGGAGGACAAGGGCAGGCAGATCTCTGGAGCTCACTGGCCAGCTAGTTTAGGTAACCAACAAGCTCTGGGTTGAGAAACCCAGTCTGGAGAATAATAGATGAATCTACCCAAAGCTGACCTTAGACTTCTGCACACATACGTGTACCCCCACAAAAAAATAATAAAAACAGCCTTGTTTTGTTGGTACAAGCCTTTAATCACAGGAGACAGAGGGAGGCAAACTTCTGAGTTCAAGCTCAGCCTAGTGTACCTAGTAAATTCCAGGGCTGCACGTTGAGAACGTGTCTCTAAATAAACAAACATAAAAATGCATATTTCAGAAATTGGAGGCCGAATAAATTTATGTATTTTATTTATTTATCCTGACCATGAACACACTAATACAAAAATACATTTACACAGGTAAGAACTGGTTGTTAAAAAAAAAATCTACTTTAAGCAATAGTTTCGAAAGCCTTTCGGTTCTGGCTGAGGTGGGCCATGCCTATATAATTCCAGATCCGGGAAGCTCTAGACAGGAGGATCTCCAAGTCCAGTTGTCCCTGTGCTACATGTTCCTTGCCAAGGAAAAACTCAAACAAAAGTAGCTTTGATGGTTACTGTTTTGAGATAGGGTCTCTCTGTGTAACCCGGGCTGAGTTTGAACTTGTGAAGACCCTTCCAGATCTGTGGGCCATGCCTACGCAGCTTTTTGTTTGTTCTTTTGAGACAGAGTCAAACTCAGTAGTAGTAGAGGTTGACCTTGAACTCCTAAACCTCCTGCCTCCTCCTCTCCTGTGCTGGGGTTACGCGATTGGACGCCTACCATATCCTTGATTGATTGATTGCTTATTTATTTATTTATTTAGTCTAGGCTACTCTGGAATTCATTATACTGACCAGGTGGCATTGAACTCCAGGTAATCCTTCTGTCTCAGTTTCCCAAGTCTGGGATTATAGGCCCGAGAAACCATTCCAGGCGCAAATATTCCACGTTTTCATTTAAAGAAACGGCAAACGTTTTGTAGCAAAACAACAACAACAACAACAACAACAACAATGTAGGCATAACCAACGGAAAACTCCCAAAACATCCCACCAATCCCAGTGCTAAACAACGCCACAGGTCGTCCAAATTACGCATCTGTTTAAGTCAACAACAGCTCTTTCCTCCCTCCAGAGTTATCCCTTCCGGCGTCAGAGAAGACAGACGCATGATTTGTGACTTCTCCCCCCCCCCCTTTTTTTTTTTTTATTTGATCCCTCGCGCCGGATCCACCTGCTTAGAAGTGTCAAGGAGCCTAGGAATGGTTAACGGTGACCAGCTGCGGAGAGAAACGAACACTCCTGACAACCCACAGCTGAGCAAGCAAGGGCTGTTGATTCAGCAGTGCGTCCCCTCTGGAGGCTGCCCGCAAGCCCTCGAAGGCTGGGCGACAGCACCTCCGAGAAGGTTCCTGGACAGGCAAAGTGGTGCTCGCGTCCCACCCCCATCCTCTCCCACGTCCCCCCCATACACACAGAGGCGCCGGTGCGAACAGTCGGGTTACCCACACGCCCCTCCAGCGCAGCCCCGCACTAAGCCACCCCGTCCCTCCCCGAAGATGGGCTCTGACGCGGCCGAGGCTGAGCCGAGCGCCCGGCCTCGCGCCGCCGCGGCCCCGGCGTGCTTAACCCGGCCCAGAAACTGGCTCTCCCCGCCGCCACCCCTCACCTGGCTCTGTCCCACCTGAGCGCGAGAGCTGGGGGGACAAGACGCGGAGAAGGGGCGCTGACCTTGTTGCTACTGACAGTGGAGCGCCACATGCTGCCGCTTCCCGGACAGCGGCCCGAAGGACATTTTCCCCCCCTGGAGGAAGGAAACGGGAGGGCGCCGGCCCGGCGGCGGCGGGCACGGCGGCGGGGGTCCCGGCGGGCTGTGCAGCCTCTAGCGGGGACGGTCCGAGGACTACATCTCCCAGGCTGCTCCGAGCCGCCCCTGCGTCGTGACCCCGGCGCGCACGGAGGCGGCGACTCTTACCTCACAGAGGTAGCTCCTCCGCCGGCAGCAGCTCGGCGACCCTGCGGTCCATGGACCGGAACCCTGGGCTGACCGGCAGGAACCCGGGCCGCGACCGCCGCCTCCCGGCCTCAGGCTCCTCCTCCTCGCTCCCAGCCGCCCTCTGCGGCCGCCCGCCGGCCGCGCAGCGCCACCGCGGGCCTCTGGGAGCCACGCCGGGAGGCTGGGTGGCGGGTCCGCGGCCGCCGCGGGACTGAGGCCTACTCCGCCGCCTCTCAGTGCTATTGTCCCGGGGCCTGGCCGTGAGCGGGACTGCGGGCGAGGGCCGAGCTCGCCGGCTCCGCGGAAGATGCCGGACCAAGCCCTTCAACAGATGCTGGACAGGTAGGAGCACCGTGGGGCCGGGAACTGCCGGCCTTCGTCCTGGGCCTGCCCGTGCTGGCCTCGAGGCCCCGAGAGCGGGGATCCTGGCGTCCGCCGAGAGTTCCACCGCCCGGAGACCAGGAGAAGGACTCGGAGTTGGGAGGTGGCACTGGAGGGAAGAGCGGGCGAGCGGCCTGGGTCGTAGACTTAGAAACTTAAAGGAGGGAGGTCTGCTTTGGCCGCAAGCCTGTTTGTTTGTTTGTTTGTTTTTTGAGGTGAAGAGGCGCAATTGTTTAACCCATAGTATTAGTTTCTATTTCTCCCCTCCTCCCCCGACAATGTTGTAAAGGGCTTGGCAGCGACACCACTGGGAAGAGCCCGATTATCATTCTGGAGAATGGCCCCTTGCACTTCCACAATGCAAGGATGGGCATTACTTTTTTTAATGCCTGGGTTTCGTTTCTCCTTCCTACTCCCCCACCACCCTCCCCCAATCCCATCCCTACCCCCAAACCGTAAGGTCAGAATATCCACAAGGGAGCCTTAACGGTCGGTCACACTAGAGTAGAGGTTATGGAAAACAGCCACAGGCATGCAACACTGTACACGTAGCACACTTGACGATCGTTGAGGTTCCCAGACATGTTTGGCCTTGTACTGGGACCAGTTGCCCATTCCTGGGGTCTCCAAACACTAAAACTCTTTGAAACAGTCTACTGTACTGCCCTCTACCGTTTCAATTCCAGCCAGTGAGTTTAGGGAAACTAAATTAAATCCACCTTTTCACCAAGGCCGCTGCTTGCTGTTCTGACCAATTAATTGTTCGATCTAATTCATAATGTTTGAGGTTGCTTGCAACTCTAAATAGACTAACTGGCCACCCACTTCAGCAGGTGATGCTCTCTCTGCAGTTAAGATCCAGCTTTGTAACTTATTAAATGAAGGCCCTCTCTTGATTGAGGTTATAGCCATTAACTACTGGGGCTGGGAGGGGGGCATCAAAGATCCATCAGGGAAGGAGGCAAGAAATTACTCCCTCATATTTTATTCTAAATCCTAAGACAGGATTTAGCCTAAATCCCTGGTACTTAGCATCTATTCTGCTACAACTAATGAACTTGTCAGTTCCTCAAGTTGTCTAGAAGTCTGGTCACTTCTCAGGTTTTCCTCTCATTTTAATTTATCATACTTGACTAGATGTGTCATACTAAATGTGCCCAGAGAGATTACTGCTTGCCACATCGATTCCAGTTACATGAGACGCACTCCTGGTATTGCGTAGTTAATCATTTCTTTTCTTTTCTTTTTTTTTTTTTTTTTTTTTTTTTTTTTCTTTTTCTTTTTCTTTTCTTTTCTTTTTTTTTTTTTTTTTTTTTTTAAGATTTATTTATTTATTTATTATATGTAAGTACACTGTAGCTGTCTTCAGACACTCCAGAAGAGGGAGTCAGATCTTATTGCAGATGGTTATGAGCCACCATATGGTTGCTGGGAGTTGAACTCTGGACCTTCGGAAGAGCAGTCGGGTGCTCTTACCCACTGAGTCATCTCATCAGCCCCTAGTTAATCATTTCTCTGATGACATCCCACTTTCACTTTTCTGTGATGACACTTAGAAAAATTCTTCTGTCTAGATGTTGTCTTGGCTTTTAGTATATTCTTCAGAGGTTTTCATGAAAGCCAGTTCATGAAACATTACAGAAACTTGGGGATTCTGGCTGTCCTTTTTAGAATGTACATAACTTACAATGGTCGTTTTCTCTTCCATCACCCTAGCTCACCCCCATCCTCTACATACCATTTTCTTCCCAAGTCCTTTCCCATTCCATGTCCCATCGCCCCCTCGTTTCTCTGTGTGTGTGTGTGTGTGTGTGTGTTCCACTAAATTATGATTGCATAAGCATGGGTCCAGGTTATTTACAGGAGCATGGGCAAGTTATTAGCACTACACTAAATTTACTCCCTCCTCTAGCAGCAGTATCCAAAGTTCAGGGTAGGCCTGGGGCTTTGAGTCCCTCCTCTATCCCTGATGCAATGGTGTGTAGATCTTACACAGATAACCATGGTACGGTAGGTGCGTAAGCACAAGGTCAGAAGACCAAATGCACAGCGCTCCTCATCTCACAACTCGTACATTCTTTCTGCCCCCTTCCGACTGTTCCTGCCTCTGCCATACTCAGTTTATGCGGTGCTGGGAATTGAACCCAGGGCTTCATGCATGCTAGGTAAACACTGTACAACTGAACCACATTCTCATCCCTTACTTAACACTGATAATTATCCTGGTATATGTAGCCTTACTTGTCTACTTACATGTTCTCTCCTCAAAATAAAAAACTTAAGAGAACATAGAAAGTTTTAGATATTATGCCATTTTGTTGCCAAAATATATATCCAGTTTGACAAATAGACAAACTTAGAAAATTACCTCTTATATATTTATGCTAATAGCATTTCAGCTACCCTATTTGCTAATACACTTAGCAACTGTAATTTTATGCAGAAATACTAGTCATTCTGTGACTACCCACACTAATGTAAATTACTTTAATTGAATTGTACCTGTAAAGTGGTTAAAGAGGTAAGTTTTGATTTGAATATTTTACCATGGTAACTTTTTTAAAATAAAGCAGAGTTGATGATTTTATTAGATACTTTGATACTGGCTTCAGCATGAGGATTAAGAACAAAGGTGGTGCTCGGGGGGGAAAAAAGCATATTTGAGAGTATATATGTGGGCTTCTCAGAGTCCCTGAGAGTAAGTCATACCCAAGTATCGGCAAGTGGCTCTACAAGGGAGAATTGCCCATAGTCTTTTTTTGTTATTTTGTTCTTCAGTTTACTTTGCATGTGTGGAGCTCAGAGGTTGGCTCCCCTCTTTCAAATGTGTGTCCCAGATACCACGGACAGATGGTCAGGCTTTGCAGCAGCAGCTTTTACCCACTGAAGCATTTTGCCACTTTTCCCCCTGTTTTAATTGAAAGTTTTTACTTGAAGTGCATGTTGAAGTCCAAGGTTTTCTACAAGGGCTGGGAACACATCCATTTGTAGTACCTGACTAAACAGTCAGGCTTTCCCACTGTGCATATTAAACCAGTTGTTCTAATAGAAACTAATTATCTAAATGAAAAGCACAGTGAGTAACAAGCTTTCATTAGAAGTTGTTAATATAAAATACAGTTCAAAAAAGAAAAGAAGTTGTTAAACTTCAGTGGAGGAAAGGGGGGTCTCTGTGAGTTAAATCAATATCAAAATTTGTGTAGAGGGCTGGGGATGTGACTCAATTGGTAGAGTGTTTGCCAAATATACACAAAGTCCAAATTCATCCCCAGTGTAAAGAGTGGTGGAGACGAGTGGTTCAGAAGTTTAGTTATCCTCAGTTGCAGAGTATTTGTGCTAACCTAGACCACATAAGACCTTGTGGGAGGGGGGAGTAACAAAAAGAAAAAAGGGAGTTGCCAATTCAATATAATTATGCAAGAAAAATGAAACTTCATAAAGTACCTTTAAAAGTGTTTAGTGCCTGGCTTAGTCGAGATTAAAGTTTGGTGGTACATACCTTTACTCCCGTTGCCCAGGAGGCAGAGGTAGGCCTCATCCACATGAGGAGGCGCCTTCCCAGACAAAGGGTGCTTAGTGGTGGTAGTTGCAGAGACTGTGTCTTACTGCTCTGGGCTGCCTCTGTTTTCTTGGGTTTGTCTCAACTTTCCAAGTTGCTGAACTGCACAAATGTGTCACTGTGTCCAACCAGAAAAATGTGCTTAAATTCGCCACTCCATAGAGTTATTTAGTTAGAATAGCCATTCTGACACTGTGGAGCATATGTTGGGTTTTACACTTTGTATACACTTATCTATCACCAGAAACTTACAAGGGGAATCCATAGCAGGAGTAGAAAACAGCGTGGACTGTCTGCATTCAGTCCTTCCTCACCCCTGATATTTACCCTTCCTGGTTCTCCTTTGTGTCTTTACCCAGACTTCTTCACATACATACAAATACACGTGGCTTGGGGTAAAGAAACCAGGAAAGTAGGGCGGGCCTTGTTTGCCTGGGTGCTACAGCTTCAGTGTATGGGACTTCTTTATTTTATATAGTAATGTTCCCTTCTCTGAAGTTTCACTTCTTTTAATTAAAGTCAATGCCATATATTGTAGACTAGGACCTAACTGTGAGGGAGGGTCCTTTAAAAATTCATTGAAATGTAGACTTTGGGCCTACTAAGTTTTGTTGCATGCATGTCTTAGTTTTTAGTTCTTTATACTATAGTTGTAAAAATAGATTTTTAAATTTTCTTTATTAGTATTTGAGGGAGGTTCATGGTTTGATTTTTGGTCTGTTTTTGTTTGGGTTTTTTTTTGTTTTGTTTTGCTTTGTCTTTTGTGGGGTTTTTTTTGTTTTTGTTCTTTTGTTGTTTTGTTTGAGTTTTTCTGGTTTGGTTTTGTTTGGTTTTGGTTTTTCAAGAATGTTTCTTTGTGTAGCTTTGGTTGCACTGGAACTTGCTCTGTAGACCAGGCTGGCCTCCAACTCAGAGATCTGCTTGCCTGTGCCATCACTGCCCACCTACCAAAAGAGAATTATTTTAATATTAACATAAAAACAAATCTGCCTGTGATGGTGGAAAAACTAGATTTGGAAATTCAAACAACCATCTATTCCTGTAGAGTTTTATCTATTTTTCTGAACTGTACCTTTTTTTTTTTTTGGTATCCTTTCTAGTAATTTTTTCTGTCTAGTGAACTAGAGTACAGAAATAGTTTCCAAGTATCTTTTTTAAGACTTCTTGATGACTGGCGAGAAGGCTCAGCGGGTAAGAACACTGACTGCTCTTCCTAAGGTCCTGAGTTCAATTCTGAGCAACCATGTGGTGGCTCACAACCATCTGTAATGAGATCTGACGCCCTCTACTGGTGTGTCTGAGGTCAGCTAAAGTGTACTTATATATAATACTAAATAAATCTTTGTGCCAAAGCAAGCAGAGGTCCTAAAAATTCAATTCCCAACAACCACAAAAAGGCTCACAACCATCTGTACAGCTATAGTGTACTCAAATACATTAAGTAAATAAATAATAATTTAAAAAAAAAAAAAAAGAACCTCTTGAACTTGGAAAGGTCCAAATTTATCATATTGTCATCCTGAAGTCATATATCCCTGTGTCCTTTCTTCATCCTTCTTCCCAGTGGTGATATTGAACCAAGGGCCCTGTGAATTTGCTGTACCAATAATTTAGAACCCTCTACTCTAGGTCTGTGAAATGGTAGTGCTGTGTAGTTCAGGCTTGCCTCCCAGGTGCTGGCTTCATAGATGGGAGTAAGCCACTACACTCAACTCTTGTACTTTTTTTTTTTTTTTTTTTTTTTTTTGGATTTTTTTTTTTTATGTATACTAGTGCACTGTTGCTGTCTTTAGACAGACCAGAAAAGGGCAAATCAGATCCCATTACAGGTGGATGTGAGCCACCATATGGTTGCTGGGAATTGAACTCAGGACCTCTGGAAGAGCAGTCAGTGCTCTTAACTATTGAGCCATCTCTCCAACCCAGTTCTCATATGTCTTAAAGCTGTTACTAGAGAGTGGAGCATGATAGTTTATGCCTGTAATCCTAGCTAGATATTTGAGGTAGGGAGATTAAGAACTCAAGGCCAGCATAGGCCATGTGAGGCACTGTTTCAAAAGAAAACCACAAGAGACAGACAAGAAATTGTTGTGATGTCCTTTTTCTTCCAATAGCTATCCTTTACCGTTAAGAAAAGTGAGTCGGCTTTTAAAAAATTGTTTGCTTTCCTCAGTTGAAAATTGAATGGTAGCCAGGCGTGGTGGCGCACACCTTTGATCCCAGCACTTGGGAGGCAGACGCGGGTGGATTTCTGAGTTCGAGGCCAGCCTGGTCTACAGAGTGAGTTCCAGGACAGCCAGGATTACACAGAAAAACCCTGTCTCGAAAAAACCAAAAAAAAAAAAGAAAAGAAAAGAAAATTGAATGGTCTGCCTAGAATGTTTGTAATCCTGGCTTGAAGGGTAGGGGAACTATATATGAAAACACTAACTCTTTGTTTTTCTAAGTTCAAGAGGTCTTAATAAACAAAAGATACTTGAAACTGTTCCTGTATGCTAGTTCACTAGTCAGGGGAAATTACTAGAAAGATGAGGTCAAAAAAAAAAGATAGATTAAAAACAAACTTCAGAAAACAGATTCTGTAGTGGAAAATAAAAAACAAAACAGAAGAAAAGCTCTACTGGGAATGGACTGATTGTGTGCCTTTGTAATTTTTACAGGATTCTCCAACACTGCATGATAGTTCCATCCCATCAGCTAAGAGCTGCGTGCAGGAAGGAGACTGGAACCCTAAAGATAAAACATGTTTTTCTTAATTTACAGAAGTTGCTGGGTGTGTTTTGCCACCGATGAAGATGATAGAACAGCTGAATGGGTGAGACCATGCAGGTGCAGAGGATCTACTAAGTGGGTTCACCAGGCTTGTCTCCAGCGCTGGGTAGATGAAAAGCAGAGAGGAAACAGCACAGCCAGAGTGGCCTGTCCTCAGTGCAACGCCGAGTACTTGATAGTGTTCCCAAAGCTGGGTAAGGACTGATGGAAGAGCAACACAGACATGTTTACTGTTATCTCTGTGTGTGTGTGTCCCCATAATTAAAAGCTTTTTTTCTTTTTTGGGAGGGGGTGGGGAGAGGAAGACTTGACACAAGGTCTCACTTGTATCCCTGGAATTCATGACAGTCCTCCTGCCTCATCCTCCTCAGTTGCTGCCATTATGAGCAAAAACACCCAGCTCTTTGGTTGGTTGGTTGGTTGATTAGTTGATAGGTTTTTGTTTTTGTTTTTTAATAAAAAATTTTTTAAGATTCATTTGTTTGTTATATGTAAGTACAACATAGCTGTCTTCAGACACACCAGAAGAGGAAGTCAGATCTCATTAAAGATGGTTGTGAGCCACCATGTGGTTGCTGGGATTTGAACTCAGGACTTTCTGATGAGCAGTCAGTGCTCTTAACCGCTGAGCCATCTCTCCAGCCCAGTTGATAGGTTTTTATATGTATGGGTGTTTTGCCTACATGACTGTATGGGCTGTGTGCATGCCTAGTGCCCAAGGAGGCCAGAAGAGGGCATTGGATCCCCTGAAGCTGGAGTGTGAGTGTTAGGAACTCATTCAGTTCCTCTACAAGTCCCCAGACTTGCCTGTTTGTCAGTATATTGACTATTTTTATTTGAGAAGAAAAGAACTTTTATGACACACTATGGATATAACTGAACAGGAGAGCTAAGTTAGGGCTGAGGATACTTTTTCATCAGTAAAGTGTTTGCCTGGCAAGCTTGGGAACCTGAGTTTGGTTTTCATAACACATGTAACCTTAGTGCTGGGGAGCAGAAACGGGATAATCCCTGGGCTCACTGCCCAGCTAGTCTGTGTTAGCTGATCAGGCCAATGAGAGACCCTGCCTCAAATGAGATAGATGGTCTTTCTGAGGTTTACACCTGAGAGTGCATATACATTAAAGGGGGTAAGGGGTGGACATAGGGAGCACCTTTCTTTGGAGACAGTTTAAGAGAAAAAGCAGCAGTGAGTATTCCAATATTCCTTAATTCTTGTATTAAGAAACAAAAATAGAAAATTAAAATTTTGCTTTGGGTTTTGGCTATGCTAGGCACTGAACTCTGAGTCTTTCCCATTTTAGGCAAGTGTTCTTGCTCTACCACTGAGCCAATACAGTTAAATTCATTTTGACAATTCAGCTTATATTGTAATCTTTCAGGAAAACTGCCCCCTTTTCTGGGCTTTACTGGACATGAAAATAACCAGAAGTCTTTAAGAATGGGACTAACCTGGAAAAAAGTATCACTCTGTTCATTTACAGCCATATGTTTCTGAGCTAGTGTCATTTTTGTGTCATTTTTGTCTTTGCTGTTCTTAAAAATCTTTTTAATATTAACCTTACCAATAACAAAGAGGTATGGAGGAGCCGGGCAGTGGTGGCACACGCCTTTAATCCCAGCACTTGGGAGGCAGAGGCAGGCAGATTTCTGGGTTCGAGGCCAGCCTGGTCTACAGAGTGAGTTCCAGGACAGCCAAGGCTAAACAGAGAAACCCTGTCTCGAAAAAAAGCAAAACAAACAAACTAAAAAAAGAGGTATGGAGGAAACCCAACTTCATAGAAGAAAAATAGAAATTATTAGATTCATTATTCTTGGTGAGTGCTATAGAAATGTAGATAATGAAATGCTTTTCTAATACAAGATGAGGTAGATATAGAAAATGTCTGCTTGTTCTCATTGGTAAGAGGAAATAACTTTGCATAAGAGGCAAGTAGTAAAGAAAATAGTGTTCCTAGACTTTTGGGATTTGTAAACCACATGAGGGATGTTCATATACATCACTATTTTAATAAACATAAAAAATGAGCTGGCTGGCACATCTCTGTAATCCCAGCATTTGGGAGAGGAAAGAAGATATAGAGTTCAAGGCCACCTTAGACTATGAGGATGTTCAAGAGTGGTCTGAGCTATGCGGTAGGACTGTCACAAAGGAAAAAATGACCTAAGGAGTTTTCTTTTTTCTTGACCTTTTTTTTTTTTTTTAAAGATTTATCTTTTTTTTTAATGTATATGAATACACTATCACTGTCTTCAGACATACCAGAAGAGGGCATGGGTCCCCATTACAGATGGTTGTGAGCCATCATGTGGTTGCTCAGAATTGAACTGAGGTCCTCAGTTCAATCTGTGCTCTTAACCACTGAGCCATCTCTCCAGTCCTAGGTATTTTCATTTTAAGTGCAAAACAATATTTTAAAACATTGTAAATTATCAGGAGGCAAGCAGATAGATATCTTTGAATTTAAGGCCAGCTTTGTCTACTAGTGAGTTCCAGGACAGCCATAGCTATGCAATGAGGCATCCTTAAAAAAGAAGGAAAAAGAACTTAAAATAGGTGGGTGGACAGATGGCTCAGAGCTCAGGTGTGCTGGCTGCCCTTGGCTGAAGAGAACCCAAGTTTGAGTCTCAGAACCTGTGTTGGACAACTCACAGCTCTAACTTGAGCTCCTGAGGATTTGATACCCGCTTCTGACTTTCTCAGGTGCTCACATAAATAAATAATCTTTAAAAATCATTCAGCCTTAGCCTTTGGATGGAAGTACAAGATTTGAAGGTTTGTGGCACCACACCCAGCAGAATCTAAATCACCGCTTTAACAAAGTTATGTTTGTAATGTCTTGAGGCAAAACTCATTACTCCTTTTTGAGTAGCCTAATATGTTTACCTAAAAATTTTGGTTTGATTTTGTCACTTAAATTTGAAATGCAAAAACTTACAAATTTACCTAGATTATTAGGATAGTTTCTGTCTTTGTATGAATCTTCGTTATTGAAGAGAACTCACAATAAGCTTCTTTTTAATTTTTTAAAAAAAAAAAAAAAGCTTTTCTAGTACCCTTTAAATTATTAGATTTCTAAAAATTGGTGTTGATTCAAAGCTTCAGTTGCCATCCATTATGTAATGGATGTACTGTTGAAAGTGCTGGGCCCACCAAGCCATTAAAAATTGAATGACATGGGGTCAGGAGCAGGGGTGTTGTTTAGTAGCAGAACACATGCTTGGCATGCCTGGGATCCTGGGTTTAATCATCAGTCAGTGCTGAACGCTAATATGTCATGTCTAAAGTCCTGAACCTTTGTGCCCTTACCTTACTGGTATTGAGCATTTATTCATGCTTTCTCTTTCCTATTAGGACAGGAATTTTTTTTTTGTTTTTTTATTTTGGTTTGGTTTGGTTTGGTTTTGGTTTTTTAAGACAGGGTTTCTCTGTATAGCCTTGGCTGTCCTGGAACTCACTTTGTAGACCAGGCTGGCCTCGAACTCAGAAATCCACCTGCCTCTGCCTCCCAAGTGCTAGGATTAAAGGCGTGCACCACCACGCCCAGCTAGGACAGGAGTTTTTAAGGGCTAGGATTTTGTCTCCTCCAACACTCCAAAGCTCTTTGTGTTGTAGCCTGGTGCTATTTTTCCTAAAATTATGATTCCCTACCCCATCCACTGGTTATGAGGCAACTAACTGCACCAAGTTCCTGATTAGCACACAGGATTAGGGATTTACCATTTAGAGGATTTTGGAAATTTTTTTTTTTTTTAACAAAATACTTGCCTTAGATAATCTTTTGTTCATAGAAATATCTCCTCTGGCTACCATTTTATCATAATGGTATGTTTGATACTAAGTATTTATTTCTTCCTTCCAAATATTAAAACTAATCTTAGACTGGTCTCTCAGGAGTAATGAAAGATTTGGGTGAAATAAAATTAAGATGAAAGACAAGACAAGAATTATGTCAGGAAATATCTAGATCTAAGTAGATCAGCCCATTCCTTAATTTTACTAGGCATGTGTTTTACATATAACCCAAGCGATAATCACAAAATTTCCAAAAAAAAGTATAAGGATTTGGGGATTTTGTAAAATAAAAAAATTCACACCAGATAATTAATCAGGAAAGTTTAGCATATTTTCTATAGTTTTTCAGAAAAAACAATTCAGACATCTAGACTGTTGTCCATGGTCTAATAAATAAAAGTAATTGTGACCTGCCTCTTAGGAATTCTTTTCACCCAAGTACATATGACTTTTATATAAATTATATCGCTGAACTACCAATAGTTTCATACTATATACATACCTTAAGAGAGAATTCAGTTCAACAAATACTTGGGAATTATAAGAATTTGGAATGTGGGCTGGTGAGATGGCTCAGTGGGTAAGAGCACCCGACTGCTCTTCCGAAGGTCCGGAGTTCAAATCCCAGCAACCACATGGTGGCTCACAA
>NC_034590.1:148575345-148577426 GCF_900095145.1 Mus pahari
AATAAATAAATAAATAAATAAATAAATAAATAAATAAATAAATATTTTTTAAAAAAAAGAATTTGGAATGTATCAGTAAGTAAATAAGATCTTTCCCTTTTTGAGTCTGTTTCAATACAGGAATAAGCAGGTCTCTTCTGTAAATATGAATATGTTTAGACCCTGCAGCTGGCCATTTTTCAGTAAAACATTAGTTACAAAAATAGCTGTTGGATTTGGCCATGGGCCAGTGGTTCTCCAACCATTGTTCTAATACTGAAAATAGATAAGGAAAGTATTTTCTGACATGAAAATGCTTTAGGAAAAAAATACCACAAAGAAGGAAGTATGGTGTGGTAGGAATTGGCAGAGGGAACTTTATTGAAGTAAAGACAGAACCGGCAAAGGAAACTAAAAGAGAATGGTGAAATGTTCTGGAAAGAGAAAAACCAACCATATGTCAGAAAGAAAATAATGTCATTTGTAGCTGATAGTGTAAATAAGTGGGGCTGAGGTTAGACCACTGAGGTTAGATATGTGGAGTGTATCAGTGATAACAAGGAATCGCTCGGGTGGAATAGGTTCATGGAAAAATTAGACAATTATTCAAATATTTTACTCAGAGGAAGCAGGGAAAGGGAATAGTAGGACAGGAAGGATCAAAAGGTTTTAGTAGGCCAGTGCCTTTAGTCCCAGCACTGGGCAGGTAACACAGGACAACCTTTGTGAGTTCAAGGGCAGTCTGAGCTACTCAGTAAGATCCTATCTCTAAAGACTTTAAGGGGGTTGGTGAAAAAATTCAGCAGATAAGGACGCTTGCCCCAGGCCTGCCCATCCTTGGGCCCACCTGGTAAAGGGAGAAAACCAGCTCCTCAAAGTGTCCTCTGTCTTCCTTGAAGCACCTACCTATACCCCAGACATTGTAATAACACTTTTTAAAGATAAATAGTACCATGTTTGTCTGATAGAAATAAGCAGTGGAGTAAGGGAATGGTGGAGGAGAATGGGAAGAGAGCAACTGGAGCAGACCTGAGTTAGTGATGGGGAGATGGATAGGTGTGCTTTACAAGTGAGTGACTGGGTTTTGAGATGTGCACTATTGATCGTGGAGCTATGCAGAGGAGGAACTTTGTAGATCTTGTGGTTCATAACAAAAATCAAAATTGGAGCTTTTATTATATACCCATGGTTTCTAGCTTCCAGTGCCGTCATCTGGAATCTTAAAAAGCTCACTAAGATAAAATTTGTTGTATTTTCTGAGGGAGTGATAAATCTAGCTGTCTTAAATAGATTGAGATTAGATGATACATACAGTACCCATGGCATGGCACTTGGTGTCCTACAAGACAAATGCTGGTAGAGGTTATAAAGTTAGAAAGCACTAAATTAAGCTTACTCTATCTCTTTGACCCCCAAAGATACCTTATTGGGGTTTTTTTTGTGTGTGTGAGGGTGTGGTTTTTCAGATTTTTTAATTTAGTTTTTACTTATTAACTTTACCTGCTCACTGTCTCCCTCCCCATTACCTTATCATTTTAAATGTTAAGTTATAGCTTGCAAATGATGAGTAGCTACGTTGGAGCCAGAAGGCCTTCATGTCTCTCCTCATGCTCTCTTTACTTCATAGTGTCATCTCTGTTTTCAGTGGCTGGCTCTAGAAGCCAGTAGAGAGTTTTGATCAGGGGCTTCAAAGGATATATTTTCCCCTTGGGTATTTAGTTATTCAGTCATCAAATTACTATGCTAGTTTCTTTGTACAATGATGGTAACTGCTTTTGTTTCTAGCATTGTTTAGATTGAAGGCCCCAAGAAAGCAAGTGATAGAGTTCATACATTTCTAAGAAAATGTCTAAGTTTGTATATAAAGGTATTCAATAAATACAGTAACTTAGCCAACAAGTTACTTATACATCTGGTTAAATGCAGATGTTCAGTTCCTTGGTTTTGTTTTGAACAAATCTAAGACACTTTTTCTTCTCTGGAAAATTTCAGAGCTAAATTAAATTGGACTTAATTGCAAGTAAAATACCTCCAAAAATACTAACCATTTAATTGAGAATTGGCACATGTAGTTGTTGAAATATTATAAATACTAGCATCAT
>NC_034590.1:148577476-148596442 GCF_900095145.1 Mus pahari
GCCCTGGCTGTCCTGGAACTCACTCTGTAGACCAGGCTGGCCTTGAACTCAGAAATCCGCCTGCCTCTGCCTCCCAAGTGCTGGGACTAAAGGCGTGCGCCACCACGCCCGGCCATACTCTTTTTTTTAAAAGCTTGTTAGAAAATATTTTTCAACTAAATAGAGTATATTTTAAATCAAGTAAAATAAATGACTTGTCTAGGTATAAGAAAATAGCCATGGGGCTAAAGAGATTCACTGTCTTTACTCATTGTTTAACAGCATGTGCTGTTCTTGCAAAGGACTTGGGTCCAATTCCCATCACCTATGTAGAGGCTCGCAACCATATGTAATTCCAATTTCAGAGGGCCCAACACACACACACACACACCTGTGACTAAAGAAATCTAAAAATACCTGTTGTTTAACAACTAATTTTAGATCATCTAACTTCATACAAATGTTTTAACTATAGAAAATATTGAAGAAGTCATTTTAAAGCCCTACCTTATGTTGAAACTTTTCTCTTTATATTGTAGGTCCAGTCGTTTATGTCTTGGATCTTGCAGATAGACTGATCTCAAAAGCTTGCCCTTTTGCTGCAGCAGGAATAATGGTTGGATCTATCTACTGGACAGCTGTGACTTACGGGGCAGTGACAGTGATGCAGGTTCACCATTCTCTATTCAGTGACACTACTTTTGATGTGAAGGTCTATTATATATTTGCTAGGAGTTTTAAAATGTATTGTTTGAATAATGATACTATCATGATTAAAGAATAAGAATTTATGTAAAAAGGAGACTAGAGCTGACAAAATGGCTTAGCATGTGGAGATGCTTGCCACAGAACCAAATGACCAAGTTAAATCCCCAGCACTCACATGATAGAAAGGGAGAGAAGTGACTCCCAAAAGAAATTGTTCTCTGAACTTACACATGAAGCATGCCCCACCCCTGATAGCATGCACATAGTAAACAGGGTTACACAAAGTTGGCTAGTGAAAAGGTCTCCTCCCCCTGTCCTTCATTTGCCTAGGCCTCCCCCATCACCTTTTCAGATAGGCATTAGAGCTAATTTCACATTAAACTGCACTGTTTCATAATAAATCTTGATCTTTTCACATAACTATAGAGATCTGCAAGCATTCTGTGTATATAATTACAGCAGGTTATTAGCCATTCTGTTTTTATTTTTAGGTAGGTCTCAGTATTTGGCTTCAAACAATATGTACATAAATGAAATGCTAGAGAACAGTTACATAATTATGTATATAAATATGAATCAAATGCAAATCTCCATAAACTTATAACTCAGTAGAGGGAATTTATAGTTGTTATTATAAGTCCTAATCTGGTACTTGAAAATTTAAGTTATTTGAATTCATAGAGTGAAAGTATTAATATCATATAAGCAAGAAAACACAAGTTACAAATACATATTTTGTATAACTGTTTGTTTAGAAATCACCTTTGTATGTACTGTTATAGTTGATGCATTTATTCTAGGAATGAGTGATTAGCTGGAACAGTAGATAGGTACTATGTGACTTAATGGTTTGGGAGGGCATTTTTACCTAAGCATGCATCATATATGGGTATGTAAGCATAGTTTAAGTAGCTTGAAAATCAGAAGCAAGATAGAAATATATAATACTTCTGTTACTTCACATTGTACTGGATACTCTATTATTCCATACAACACTTTGATTTATTTATTTCTATGCAGCGTTTTTTAAAAGATTTATTTATTTTATATGATGTGAGTATACTGTCACTGTCATCAGACACCAGAAGAGGGCATTGGATCCCATTACAGATGGTTGTGACCACTATGTGGTTGTTGAGAATTGAACTCAGAACATCTGAAAGAGTAGTCAGTGCTCTTAACCTCTGAGCTCTCTCTTTAACCCTCTATTCAGCATCTTTAGAGGCAGTTATCTGAGCATTTGATAGAGAGTATGTTCCGATAAATTGGTATTTAGAATTTTCTTTTTTTGTTTGTTTTTGGGGGTTGTGTGTGTGTCCGTCCGTCTGTCCAGGGAGTACAGACTAGTTGATTTGTAGCCCAGAACTTCAGAACTTTGTTTCCACCTCCATCTTACCAAGTCATAGGGGTAATAGTAATGGCTAATGTTGCTTGTGGACTTGACAGGAACTAGCCACTAAAATACAAACCTCTGTGAGGGGTTCTCTAGACTAGGTTAGTTGAGATGGGAACACATGCCTTCAATGTGGGGCAACACCAGTCCTTGAGGTGGGGTTTTGGATAGTATAAAAAGAAGAAAAGGAGCTGATAGAAGTCTTTCTCTCTGCCTCCTGCCTGTTGCCTGCCTTGCACTCAGATGCTTCAGACTCCAGTCAGCAGGCCCTCCCCACTCTGCTGAGCTGTATCTCAGCCTGTGAGCTAGAGAACCCCATAAGTGCTTTTGTTGGTATCTAATCACAACTAAAAATAGCTAATACAGTCACCACGCCCAGTTGATACAGTAGACCAACTGAGCTGTATACATACCCTTCCCTAGGCTAGGATTTGCCATTACTAGGGACTTAACATTTACACTCTTCAGTTTGCTTTGAACTCTGAAGTTAATACAAATCACTAGCCAGATCACTGTCCAGTCTCATTAATTGTCATTACTTCTCCATGTCTCCAGTCTTTAGTTATGGGATCTGAATGAGATTTTTCACTTGGTTTTTGTGTTTGTTGGGGTCTCACTGTATAGTCCTAGCTGATCTCAAACTCAACAGAGATAGCCCTATATACCACTGTCTCCCAAGTGCTAGGCTGGGGGGTCTGTTTGTGTTTAGAGGGAAGATCCCACTGTATGTAGTCCTGCTATTCTAGAACTTCCTATGTAGGTCAGATTGGTCTCAAACTCAGAGCCTTTGCCACATTCAAAGCAGATCAAGTGCTGGTACTAAAAGCGCATGCTCTCACGCCTGCCCCGCCCTTTTATTCTTTAAACAGGGTCTTTTTCCTTAAATTCCTTATCCTCCTACCCTATCCTCTCACGTGCTAAGGTTACAGCTTTGGGGCACCACTTGACAAAATTCTAGTTTTAAAAAATGTGTACAAAATAACAGGTTTCATTGTGGCATTTTCATGCACATATGTCACATTTTGTTCTTAGCCCACTTCCCTACTACCTTTCCCTTCCCCCTCTTGCCTGTCTTACTGAATCTCCTTTCCTACAAGGAGACCTCTCCTAGTTTCCTGTCAAATGGATGTTCTGTTGACCTCCGCACCACCACCTTCTACCCTCTTTAAGACCTCACAGTCCCCCTTTTAATTCCATAACAAAAACACATGCAGTACACACGCAACTTTAAATCTAGATTCTGCATAGGATAGGAAACAGCAGTATTTTATATGTCTTCTTTATTTTGTCTAACATTACAATTGCCAGTTTTGTCCATTTTCTTGTAAATATCATTGGGGATGCTGAATACAATGTCATTGTTTATGTGCACCACAGTTACTTTATCCATGGGGATGGAGTAGAATTTCAAAGCAGCTTTGATTTGATGTGTTAACGATGTTGAACACCTTTTTAAATGTTAATATGTATTGGACATTTGTATTTCTTCCTTCAAGAACTATTATTTGATTCATTAGCCCATTTAGGGGTTAGAAAAACTCCATTCACAATACCTTAAAAAATAGACTATTTAAAAATAAACATAACTTTGGACCATTAAAAAAGATAATTAAGCCGGGTGTGGTGGCGCATGCCTTCAATCCCAGCACTTGGGAGGCAGAGGCAGGCTGATTTCTGAGTTCGAGGCTAGCCTGGTCTACAAAGTGAGTTCCAGGACAGCCGAGGCTATACAGAGAAACCCTGTCTCGAAAAACAAAAAAAACAACAAAAAAAGATAATTAAGGGTCTAGAGTCTAGATGGCTCAGTGATTAATAATGCTGCTCTTTCAAAGGACCTGGGTTAAATTACTAACATCCACCAGGTATCTCACAGCTGTCTGTAACAGTACCAGGTAATGCAATTCCTTCTTCAGGCATACACAGACACATGATTGGCAAACACCATACACATAAAATTAAAAAAAAAAAAAAATACTGGAAGCTAGAAAGACCTCCCTTACTCATGGGTTGGCAGGGTTAATACATAAATGTCTGTGTTATCAAAATCAGACTATAGGCTCAACATAATCTGCATCAAAGTTCCATTGTCTTCACAAAGCTAGAGAAGGCAATCCTGAAATTCATAAGCACTAAAAGACCCTCGATAGCCAAAACAATGCTAAGTATTAAGAGCTAAGGCGGCTATATCACTGTACCTGGTCTCAACCAGAGGCATTGGGTCACACCTTTAATCCCAGCATTATGAAAGTTCCAGGCCAGCAAGAGTTATGTGGTAAGACCCTATCTCCAAAACAAACAAACTAAATCAATCTCAAACTTACTACAGAGCCATAGTGATAATACTATGATCCTGGAACAAAACACACACACACAAAACAAAAACAGATATATGTACACCAGTGGAATAGAATAAGGAACATAGAAGCTTATATACACCGCAATATCCACCTAATTTTTAACAATAATGTCAGAAATAAGCATTGACTTAGATGTGATGTCCAGTGTGTATAACCCCACTGTTTGAGTAGAAGCAGTAAGATCTAGCGTTTAAGGTCAGCCCCAGACAGCTAGCTTGGGATATATGGTAATATGTCTCAAACAAAAACATACATTGAGGAGAAAAATCCAACTTTTCAAATAGTATAGAGAAAACAGGGTATCCACTTGAAGGAGAGTGAAACTAAATCTAAATCTGTCACCCCATACAAAAAAACCAATTCAGAGTGGATCAAGGGCCTTAGTAAAACCATAGGTAAAACTCTTAGAGGCATAGACAAGAATTCCCCCAGAAGGACTCTAGAAGCACAGGAATTGACAAATGGAATTACATTAAATTTAAAGCATTCTAACAGCAGAGGAAACAATCACCACAGTGAAGATAAAATGAGTCTCAGTATATAGAGAAAACTGAAAAAAATTTTCATTTGCACTTTTAAATTTTAAAACTACTTTTGTTTATGTGTGTCTGCATTTTGTATAGGCCTATTTGCTTGTAGAAGTCAGATGACAACTACTGAGAGCCAGTTCTCCTGTCACCTTGTCGAATCCTATGATCAACCTAAGCTCTCTGCAAGTCCTTCTACCCACTGAGCATCCTCTATATGCATTTTTATTGAAAAGACAGAATACAATTAACTTACCCAACACTGGAATGAACACCTTATAAGTATTGATGCATTTAAATTCTAAAACAATGTTGTACTGTAAATAACCTTATTCTTAGTTTACTGATTTAGAGGATTGTGTCATGTGTCACATAGTAAAGACACAACATTAGGCCCTCCCTCTAGGGTGAAAATAACCTCCATAAACACTGAGATTTTTTGTTTGTTTGTTTGGTTGGTTGGTTGGTTTTTGAGACAGGGTTTCTCTGCATAGCCCTGGTGGTCCTGGAACTCACTTTGTAGACCTCTGCCTCCTGAGTGCTGGGATTACAGGCATGCACTACCACGCCCGGCTCTGAAATGGTTTTTACCTTATTTGAGACAATATCTTTTGAACAAGTAAGTAGCAAGTAGCTAGGAATTACTAGGTATGTGCTCTTACACTTAGGCCTCACACATACAAAGCGCATACTGAGACTGCTGAACTACTCCCTCAGCTACTGGCTGTGGTGTGGGCCATCCAATTGAGGGATGGAAGTAAAGGACAGATCTCCCACACTGTGTGCTGGTGCAAGCCTCTGTTAAGGAAAATACAGTCTAGGTGCTTTTTATCCTCACCACAGATTGAGGGAGAATGGGCATCTCAGGCTTCTTGTCTCAGCTCTTAGCATACTTAATATGCTCACTGAACACATTCATTCTCTCTGACAAGAATCTTGCCCTTAACTTGCTTGTTTACAGGGATGCCCGAAGCATGCTAGATAACATTGTAAACTTCCAGTTTTGCTGTGGTAACACTTAATAGAGAATTCCTTTTTGTACAGTGCCCATCCTTCCCTTGATGATCTACAGTCTTACCTTGATGGTCTCACAGATTTAGGTGTTATGTAGCCAGACCTCTGTTTGTAGTCTAGAGAACATACAGTGGGAGCCTTTCCTCTTTTCCTTTGTGTTTGTCATTGTGTTTGTCATCTGGAAGATGGCTGCCATACTGAAGAGCAGTGTGTGCCTTTAATCCCAGGAGTTGGAAGGCAAAAGCAGGTGAATCTCTTTGAGTTTGGGGCCATCCTGATCTATATAGTGAGTTCTAGACCATCCAGAGCTACACAGTGAGACCCTGTCTCAAAAAGTTAAATAGCAAAACTCAGCTGTCCCTTCATGACTCTGTTGAGATATAATCAGTGCATTTTTGTAAAGTTCTTTTATTCCAACATAAAATTAAACAGCTTGCAGATTTGCACCTCCTTAGATGGTGATTTTGTATTTTATTTTATTTGAGGCGGGGACTAACTGTAACCCTGGCTGACAGAGCTATGTAGACTAGGCTGGTCTCACAGTCATGGAGATCTACCTGCCTCAGTGTTCTGAGTACTGGGACTAACGGCATGTTACAGGTGATCTTCCTTCCTTTCTTTTCTTTTCTTTCTTTTTTTTTTTTTAATATGTTTGAGGTTTATATATGTACCAACTATATGTAGTGCCCACAAAGGCCAGAACAGCTTATCAGATCCCTGGGAACTATAGTTACAGGTGGTTGTGAGTTGCCATATGGGTGCTAGGACTTGAACCCAGTTCTACTGCAAGAGCAGCTAGTGTTCTTAACCACTGTTCCATCTCTATATCGCCAGTATTGCTTTTTATAAATAATTCAAGACTAATAGCTTTCAGGCTTTTTAAAAAACCTTTGTTTCTGTGTTTTGAAACTAAATGTGTCTTATAAAATGAATGGAATATATACCACTTAAATATGTACCACTGCTTTAGGTAAGAAAGTAACTGTAGCAAATGCTGTCTGCTTCCCAGGTTGTAGGCCATAAAGAAGGGCTGGATGTTATGGAGCGAGCTGACCCTTTATTTCTTTTGATTGGACTTCCTACTATTCCTGTCATGCTGATACTAGGCAAAATGATTCGCTGGGAGGACTATGTGCTTAGACTATGGCGCAAATACTCAAATAAACTACAAATCTTGAACAGTATATTTCCAGGTAAGGTCCTAAGTTGTGGCTATATAAAGTGCATGTTGAATTGATGTTTAGAAGAACCAACACATGATTTAAAAAAAATGTTTAAAGCTTTTTTTTTTTTTTTTTAGATTTATCTAGTTTTTTTATTTAAGTACACTGTAGCTATCTTCAGTCACACCAGAAGAGAGCATCATATCTCATTATGGATGGTTGTGAGCCACAATGTGGTTGCTGGATTTGAACCCAGGATCTTAGGAAGAGCAGTCAGTGCTCTTAACCGTTGAGCCATCTTTCCAGCCCCCGCTTTTTTTTTTTTTTTTTTTTTTTTTAAAAAAAAGCTATTCCTAAGATTTAGTTCTAACATAATGCTTTTCCCCCTCTAGGGATTGGTTGTCCTGTTCCTCGAATTCCAGCTGAAGCTAATCCTTTAGCAGATCATGTCTCTGCTACTAGAATTTTGTGTGGAGCCCTTGTCTTTCCTACTATTGCGACAATAGTTGGTAAACTGATGTTCAGTAGTGTTAACTCAAATTTACAAAGGACAATCTTGGTAAGATGGATTTAATATTATTTATTTCAAGCAATATACAGATGAGAGCTAACTGTATTTGTGTTTAAAGGGAGAGATGTTGTGTAGGGGCTCTGTGCCTGCTCCCTCCATCAACCCCCACTGTCAGCATAGCTTGAGAGAGATTAAAAAAAAGAAAGAAAGAAAGCAGGTCCTGCTGCCAGTCTAGCCTCCTGGACCCTCTCTGCCAGTACCTTCTCTTCTAGACTATGCTCTGGGTTCAGTCCCCGGTACCAGCATCATAAATAAACAACTGAGATGAAACTGGCTCATACTGTTTCATCCTGTTTGCCCTCCTTGGTTGCAGCCCACATAGTGCCTGGCATTCTCCTCTCTCTGTGCGTAGAACTCCATGGGAAGAAAGCCAAAGCTACAGAGTGATGTGGGCACAGGGCCTCTTCCTCTGCTACTTGAGGTCTCTTTCCCAACCTCTGCCCTCATAGAAGAGAGTGTTGCACTTGCAATTATCAGCATTTACTTGGCTTCAAAGCCTGTCTTTTGTGATCGATGTAAAATTATTTTTCTTGTTTATCTGATCCTGCATTATAAAAACATTAATTTTCCTTTTTATTTTAGGGTGGAATTGCTTTTGTTGCCATAAAAGGAGCATTTAAGGTTTACTTCAAACAGCAGCAATATTTACGTCAGGCACACCGCAAAATCCTAAATTATCCAGAGCAAGAAGAAGCATAAAACTGACTTCTGGTTGTTCTGAGGCCTCTCATCCTGATGAGTCTGTTGTGTTCTGATTCCATCATTAATGCGCTAGTGGAGACTTGTGATACTGCTCCTATATTCTAAGACATACAATAAAGCACGCAGGGCCGGGGAAAGCCTCTCAGTAATCACGGAACCTAAGGACACGAGTCAGCTCTGTCATTTGTCTCTACTACTTTTATGGCAGTCGGCTAAACCATTATTTTAGCATGGTAAACCTGGGTTTGTTCATATTTTTCCAGACAAGAAATGTAAAGATAAAACTGTACAAATATTAAAAGTGGACATGTTGTTTTCTTCTGACGCCTCTTTTGTATATACTCATGTTCAGTGTTTTCTTAGGAATAGCAACTCGATGAAGGAACTGTGAGGACTCTTCTCACTGGTATAATTTGATTACATGCGACAAAGGAGCCTCTGTTAACACGAGGAAATGTAAAGTAGTTCTGAATGAATAACAAACCCAGAAATGTATGTCAGCATTGAAATGATTATCTGAACAAAAGAGATTTTGTTGTCTTTTCCTAAACCCATGTGACATCTCAGATGTGAAGGGTCAGTTTCCAGGGCTTCCAAAGCACTTTTTCACTATTAAACTTTATTTATGCAATGTTGACATCTCATAGTTCATAGTGTAATTTTGACTCGTAGTCGTCCTGTGTGTGTGGTGTGAGGGTGTGTGTGTGAGGGGAAAGGGGACTTCAAAAAGAAGGTAGGAGGGAGGGGGAAGCAGAGGATAGTGATAGGGAAATGAGGTGGAGGGCCCTTTAATCACTTAGTGTGTTTTTAAATTTGTATTTCTAGAAATTAGAGCTGCTGATTCATAGGTTAAGCAGAGAACAACTTACAAAAAAATGATAATAAAATTATTGGGTTTCTGCTGACTCAGTTATTCAGCTATTTGTTAACTGGCTCCCATTTACCTAGTCACTGTGCGGGGTGCTGTGGGATGGAGTGGGGAACGAGACAGACTTGTTCAGAGAGTCTGCAGTCTAATAGAACAAGCACTGATTCAACCCAAGGGAACTCTTGAATATCAGTCAGTGAGGTAATTATGGAATATTGATCAATGTATTTGGTTTCCACTTTATCTGTTTATAGGATAGCCAATACTAATGTTTTTAGGGTATTTTGTTTTTGAATCAGGGTCTCTAGCATAGGCTAACCTCAGACTTCCTATGTATCTGAAGATGACCTTGAGCTCCTGATCCCTGATCCCCCTAATTACAGGTGAACACTCTTAACAGCTGCTTTTTTAACTTGATGCGCATGCTAGGTATATACTACCAATTAAACTACATCACCAGCCTTCCTTTTAGATTTTTAATTGTCATATTAAGGGGGCGATCTCCTTAATAGTCATTGTTTAACTACTAGTTTTATATTCATTGTTCAAAAGCAATTATTTAGGTCATGTTTAATAGTGACCATTACAATGTTCAGCAATCTGAATGTTCTTTTCACTTATTTTCATTGATTAAAATGAAAATTTTTAAAGTTTAAAAAATAATGCTGTTCACAATATATAATATATGGTAATGTTCCCCCCTTACTGAGAAATGGACACTTCTCTTTAGAAGTGTAACAGATATAGATTGAGCTGTGTTAGATTGTAAATAAATATTTTAGTAAAGACTGGTATCTTTTTCTAGGTTGGTTATCTCAGTTTTGAGTTTTATGGTGTCTGTGGCAATGACTCTTTCGAATATCCAGAGTTGTAATTATCTAGGGTATAAGAGGCAATTTGACTGAGTTAACCTTAACACTGCTATTATTCTGTAGAGAAATGTGAACCCTGATTATATATAAAAATAACTTAGATCTACAGCTGTAATTATGAAATTGGCTTCTATCATTGCCAGTGTGAAAATATATATTCTGACATTTCCTGGATAGTCCTGTTAAGTTGAGCAGCTTTTACACAGCCACAAGCGCTCAGCTCCCTGTGTACTACTTTAATATCCAGGGTGGGGGGTAGCTGCTTGAGTCAATTGGCATCAAGGCCTGTGAAAGGGGGAGGGAGCCACACTTGTCTGTAGTCCAGAATGAACACTAGCCTTGCTGCATTTAAACACTACAAATCAACAAAAGACATGGGCAGACTGAAAGCTAAATGGGTTGTGTTGAGCTCCATCAAGTTTTAGTACTGTAGTGTATAACCTTGGCCAGGTGGCTGCTCAGCCACAGTTACGTTCATCTCTAAAATGCAAGTCACACTTAGACACTTTCTAGGATTTAGTTGAGAAAGGGCAGGTACTTTAGGCCTCAGTAGTCCCTAAAGGTGGTAGTCCCGTCTAGGACAGGGCAGTAATAAAGGATAGGGCCCTAGAGGACAGAGCTAGTACAGACTTGAGGATGTGTGAGTATACTGTTCTCTGGTTTATTTTCTTTCTTTTCCTTTTTTTCTTTTCTCTCTCTCTTTTTTTTTTTTTTTTTTTTTGTTATTATTGTTGTTCTAGAAATGTCACATTTAAACCTTTTTTAAATAAAATTCAGTGATTAGTAAAATTCTATTGTAGAAGTTAACTCCATCTAAGTGGCTGAAAATGTTCATTACTTATCAAATGATTGAAGAATATAGAATTAAGTGGCTTCATTAGTCACTGCCTTGCTAATTCTGCTGTATTTTTTTTCTAATTCCTTGTTTTTAATCTAGAAAACAATACTGGCTGAAATAGGTTGAATAAAGAATTTTTATGCTCTCTTAAGTGTATTTTGTCTGTTGAACCAACCCTAAAATTAATTTATACCTATTTCACTATTTTGAAGTTAAGTTTTAAATATTTATTTTTAATTAAGTATATCTCTAAGTGGGTATGTGCACATTGAGTGCAAATGCCTATAGAGTCCAGAAGGGCACCAGATTCCTTGTGGCTCACAGGTGATTGTAAGCCACCAGACATGAGTGCTAAGAACTAAACCTATGTCCTCTGTAAGAGCAGTAAGCACTTTGTTTTTCTATTTATTCACTTTACATCCTGATGAAAGTCCCACCTCTCCCTCCAGTTCCCCCTCACGTGACTCTTCTCTCATTCCCACTTCCCTTCTCCAAGAAGGGAGAGCCCCTCCCCGCAGATTCAACCCCTGGAACTTAGTATATAAGACCTCTAAGATAACTAGGATCTTTAAAAATAGTGGAATAATGGGGGTGTTGAAAGTTTCATGTAGCCCAAATTGACACCAAACTTGGTATGGGGCTGAGGCTGACCTTGAATCTTCATGTCCCACTCTACCTCCGAAAGGCTGCGATTATAGGCATGTGCCGCTAAAACCAGCTTGAAGTACTCCGACAAGGGGTTTCTGATGTAGGGGCTGGAGAGGAGGCTGCAGTTAAGAGTACTTGTTACAGCTGGGCAGTGGTGGCGCACGCCTTTAATCCCAGCACTTGGGAGGCAGAGGCAGATGGATTTCTGAGTTCGAGGCCAGCCTGGTCTACAAAGTGAGTTCCAGGACAGCCAGGGCTATACAGAGAAACCCTGTCTCAAAAAACTCAAAAAAAAAAAAAGTACTTGTTGCTCTTGCAGAGGGACAGGTTGCATTCCCGGCACCCACATACATGTAACTCGAGTTATAGGGATACCTGATACCTTCTGATCTCTGCAGGTGTCAGGTATGCATGTGGTACAAAGACATACAGGCAGGGAAAACAAAAATAAATCTAAAATCTTTTTAAAGTTTCTAAAGCAGATTAGAATGTTCCAAATTGAGTAAGTCAAAGGCACTTGCATCTTAGTAGTTCTGTTGTTATTGCCCATGTCTGATAGACTAGTTGGCAAAACAGTGGCCTTGAGTGCATGCCCTTGATGGTAAAGGGAGATCCCTCCTAGACCCAAACCTGTTTATTGTGAAGATTAGGTGAAGTGGCTTTTTACAACAAAGTTTGATATTCAAGAGAGTCTGTACAAAAAGGTACGCAGTGGAAGTTTGTCCCTAAACTTACCTTGGGCCGCTGCTTCCCAGCTGCCTGCCTTTAGCTCAGGTGAGGAGGGCTTGCATCTGATACCTACCAAAGCCTTAAGGACCAGCATCAGGCTAGACTCAGTCTGTTGAAGCTTATGAAGCCTTTGTGGTTAAGATAACTGTATCCAAAGCAGTAGATAGTTGCTGGCCATGCCCCAGGTACTGGTGGGTAAGCCTGCACTGAGTAAGGTGGAACATCTTACTTGATCTACTGATACAAGTCTCTTAAAGGTGTTTGTTTTTAAGTTTTATTTACTATTCAATTCTAGCACTAGAATTTCTGCTTCTGGAAGGAGCACATAAACATCTTGTGAAAATGGAGAAAACATTCCTTTCATGATCAAAACATTCCTCAGTGCTATTTCTTTGTGTGTCTGTGTTGGGTTGGGGGAGGCAGTGTACTTTATATGGGGGCCAGAGGGCAACATCAGGTGTCTTCCCCAACTTCACATTAATGTGCCAAGTCTCTCACTTCATTGGTCAGCTAGACTGGCTGGCTAGAAAATCCTAGACCCACTGGGGTTCTGGCTACACATGGGTGCAGGAGGTATGAACTCATTCAGCTGGCTCAAGCTTCCACAGCAAGCTCTTTGCCACCTGCACTTCTCCCCAGACCCAGCATCCTTACTTCCTCTGGGGTCCTGGTTGCTTTTGTTTTGGCTTGTTTTTGATTGAAAATAGACTTTTTCATACAGTATATTCTTTTTTTTTTTTTTAATCTTTAATCTTTTTTTTTTTTTTTTTTTTTTTTTTTTTTTTTTTTTACTGTCCAGTCATTATCCCCTTCCTGTTCTGCCCTCCAACAGTTCCTCATCTCATTCCTCCATTCCTGTCTCCAATTGGGTGTCCCACCTCCACCCCACCAAGGCCTCTCCACTCCCTGGGGCCTCAGGTCTCCAAAGGGTTAGGTGCATCTTCTCTCACTGAGGCCAGACCAGGCAATCCTCTGCTGTATGTGTATTGAAGGCCTTGGACCAGTTAGTATATGCTGCCTGGTTGGTGGCTCAGTGAAGGAGATCCAGTGACCAGCCCAAATTGGATCCACCTCAAGGCCGGACACTATTACTGATGCTAGAGTGTACATACAGACAGAAGCCTAGCATGGCTGCCCTTCAAGACGCCCAACAAGCAGCTGATTGAATCAGACACAGATACTTAAACCCAACCAATGGACTGAAGTCAGGGACCCCTGTGGTTGAATTAGTGAAAGGCTGTAAGAAGTTAAGGTTGTGGGTGACCCCATAGGAAGACCAGCAGTGTCCTGGTGTCTTGCAGTTAACTTTAGCACCTTTTTCTTGGATGGGGAGTGTGTGTGTGTGCTAGGGACCAAAAATGGTCCAAGCTCAAAGACATGGCTACCATACCAGCTTATTTATTTTATGCATGCTTTGCCTGCATGAATGTATGCATGTGTAATGCATGCTTGCCTGGTGCCTGCAAATCCCAGAAAGGGCATCAGATACCATGGAACCGGTGTTACCAACAGTTGTGAGCCTCCGTGTGGGTGTTGGGAGTACAACTCGGCCTCTGGAAGAGCAGTCTGTCCTCTTAACTACCGAGCCATCTCTCCAACCCTCAACAGTTCTGTCTGTTTCTTTTGTTTGTTTGTTTGTTTGTTTCTGGTTTTTCAAGACAGGGTTTCTCTGTATAACCCTGGCTGTCCTGGAACTCACTTTGTAGACCAGGCTGGCCTCAAACTCAAAAATCTGTCTGCCTCTCCCTCCCAAGTGCTGGGATTAAAGGCATGCGCCACCACCTCCCGGCTTTTGTTTGTTTCTTAACTATATAAAACTTTGGAGCTAGGAAGATGGCTCAGCAGTTAAGGGTACTGACTGTTCTTCCAGAGGACCCAGATTCAAACCCCAGAACCCACATGGCAGCTTGTAACTGTCTTTAACTCCAAGATCTGATGCCTTCACACAGACATGCAGGCAGGCAAAACACCAGTGCACATAAAATGGAAATAATTAAAAAATAAATAAAACCGCTTTGTACCACATAATTGTGGTACAAGATTAATCAGCATTCCTGTTAATGAGTTTTGCTCCAGTTACCCCTAAATGCTGACGAAAGCAAACCCCCAGTCCACTCACTCGCTTAGGACACCTTGGATGAGTGCTCCCTTTAAGAATGTGAATAAGCACTGTCAGCCGTTTTACTACCCTTGACATTCGGCCATTCAGAAATAAGTTTGGTCAGCCCACTGGGATCTGCTGGGGAGCTCACAGGTTGTCAGGATTTGTGGCATACTGTTGGGTTTAGGCTCTGTGCTCAGCCAGTCACAATTTCCCAGGAGAGACTTGTATGTAGGTAGAAGGCTCTCAGCTGTGCCATGTCTATTCATTAAACTAATTTACACACAGGGCAGGACTGATAAAACCGTAGCAGCCAAGGTCTGTTTCAGCCTCTGAAACCCATCTCAAAACCTCTGGACTGATACCTACTCCTTTACAGGGTCCTATGCCTATTGTAAAAACAACAAAACCAAAGTCCTACCACCAAAGGAAAAAAAAAAGAACCCTAACCTGTATGGGTATTTCATTTGTCTCTGTTACTGGCAAAATGCAGGCCACTTTACACCCAGTTTGTATGCGTCCAGCATTCCAGAAGTCCAAACTTAGCATCTTCAATGTGGCCTTTCCAAATGGCACAAGAAAAGCACTTCCAAAATACTACATTCTCAGCTATACTCTTAAAATTATTATCTTTATATGTATGTGCCTGCGGTCTGTCTGTATGTTCCCTGTTTCTGCAGATGTCTGTGACTGTGTCCATGGAAACCAGGAAAGCTCATTGGGGCCTCAATCTATGCAAACAAAACAAAAAATCATGGTACTGAAACACACACACACTGCTCAGTTTGCTCATAATAAGAATAAGCAGGGCTGGAGAGATGGCTCAGCAGTTCAGAGTACTGCCTGTATGTGGTTCATACCTCTAGTTCTAAAAGACTCAACACCTTCTAACCTCCATGGACACCAGGACACAATGTGCAAGACATACATACAAAACATCCATGCACAAAGTATTTTTAAGAGCCAAATTAAAGCTACACTGATGTACACTTTATAGCCTCTCAGGACACCAGATACAAGTCTTGATGGAGAAGCACCTCTATGTGCCCAGGGATATTCAGGATTCTTCTCCCACCACAGAAACCCAGCCTGAGTTTGTCCATCTTTTTCTTTCTTTCTTTCTTTCTTTCTTTCTTTCTTTCTTTCTTTCTTTCTTTCTTTCTTTCTTTCTTTCTTTCTTTCTTCCTTCCTTCCTTCCTTCCTTCCTTCCTTCCTTCCTTTTTTTCTTTCTTTCTTTCCTGTCTTTCTTTTTCTTTCTCTCTCTCCCTTCCTTCCTTTCTTCCTTCCTTTGTTTTTTTAAAATTTTAAGTGTATCATCAGTGTTTCATGTGCCTGTATGTATCACATACCCTGGAACTGGAGTTACAGTTATAAGCTGTACCATGTGGGCTCTGGGAATTGAACCCAAGTCCTCTGAAAGAGCAAGGTTAATGTGCTCTGTGGTTAACCACAGAGCCATCCATCTCTCCAGCCCCAATTTATTTTTCTTTAGGGATTTCACTGTGTAGCTCTGGCTGGTGTAGGCCCAGCCCTCACAGAGACCACATGGTCTCTGCGTCCTGAGTGCTGGGATTAAAGTGCTGGAATTTAAGCCCCTTGCAAAACTATGGGGGGTGGCAGCTTCAATTTTATGGGGTTTATATTTATTTTGGTTTTGTTATTTTGAGATGGGTACTTTTCTCAAAAGTACCTCACCAAACCAATTCAAGAGGGAAGACTTGTTTTGGTCCACTGTTTGAGGGCATCCAATTCTTCATGGTCTAGAACACATGATGTCTATGGCAGCTAAGGAACTGGAGAAGTGGGAGACAGGGGCTGGAAGTGGCAGTGGCCCCAGCTCTTCACAGCTTTGAACTGGGAAGCAGGGCCCAGGAAGCAGAGACAAGAGAAAGGGACCTGCCCTAGCTCTCAAAGGCTGGCCCCCAGTGGCCTACATCTGCCAGCTAGGCTGCCTGCCTCAAAGGCTCCAAAGCCCCCAAAAATAGTGCCACCAGCTGGGAACCGAGGGTTCAAACATACAAGCCTATAGGAGGTTCAGATTCAAGCCCTAACAGGAGTGTGCTCATTATGAGACTTGCAGCATCCTATCCTGCCCTGATGAAAGCTATAGTTATCACTGCAGTTTAAATGGATATTCTGAAGCCTGCGTTCATCTTTGTCAAAATTCTACCATTATAAGCTCAAGAACAAAGAGTATACGAGTCTCCAGGACAGAAGAGGGATAGTTTCAACTGTTTTTCACCAAGAGGACTCATCTACAGACCAACACATGGAATGTGTCTTCAGCTGACCTCCAAACACTTCATTGTTTCAACATTTAGCACACGTAGTTTAGTAACAATTTTAAGGTTTGTTTCCATTTTACTTTTAAATGTCAGTGTGTAGGGTATGCACATGTGAGTGTGGGTGGCTGTAGAGGCCAGAGGTATCAGATCCCCTGGAGATAAAGGTACAGGCAGTTGTGATGGTGAGAACCGAAGTTAGGTTTGGTTCTGTAAGAGCAGTAGATGCTCTTAACCACAGAGCCATCTCTCCAGCTCCTAGAAGATGGTTTAAGACATGAAGAATAGTGCTGAGTGTCTTACATTTCTCTTTGTGTGCTTTATTCACTTCTCAAGGCTTTAGCATCTACACATACCTCTGTTCTATTGCTTTTTAAGTCATGTTTTAGTGGTGGTGGTGGTGGTGATGGTGGTGGTGGTGGTGGGTGTGGTATGATCATGCCGTGTCACACTCTGTGCATGAGAGATCTAGGAAGTCTGTCCTCTCCTCCCATTTTGAGGTCTGAGGATTGAAACTGTCTCTTGTGCAGAAAGGCTTTTAGCCACCGAGTTATCCCACCAGGGCATACCCTTGATTTTAAACTGATATGTCATTTTCGGGTTTTTGTTTTGGTTTGGTTTGGTTTGGTTTGGTTTGGTTTTGGTTTTGTGGGGTTTTTTTGGTTTTTTTTGTTTGTTTGTTTTGTTTTTTTGTTTTTGTTTTTTGTTTTTTTTTTTTTTGAGACAGAGCCCCATATCTAGCTGGCCTTGAGCTAGCTCAATGTTAGCTAAAACTACCCTTGAACTCCTGATCCCCCTCCTTCCTCCTCCCAGAGTGCAGATTACAAGCATGACCACACTCAGTTTTAAGTTTGATGTCATTCTTTCCCTATTGCATTGTATTGATTGGTAAGAGTATGTGAGGATGTCTGTATAAGAGAAAGAGAGGAAGAATGTGAAGATAAGAGGACAATCGACAGAAATCCATTCTCTACCTCTACCATGTGGGACCCTGGGGTTGAAAGAAGGCCATCAGGCTTAGCAGTAAGGCCCCTTTATCTGCTGAGCCATCTCAGTGGAGCAGATGTCATTCCCTTTTGAGTTATACACAGTAAATACAAATCTTTAGAGGTAAAATAACTCAGTGGATTTTTAAGTACATGTACATTCTATATAAAACTGCAACCTCCTCCACACGGAACATCTCCCTAGAAGATGTTCAGTTAAGCAAGATGACATCAGACTAATCCCACCACTGCGGAAGTTGAGGCAGGATGATTTTTGTGCATTCAAGGCCAGCCTGGGATACATAGCAAGTTCAAGAACTATGTAGCAAGTTCAAGGCCAACCAAGGGCTAGGAAGGTAGCTTGTAATAGAGTGCTTGCTTGTCTAGCATTGTAGGAGGCCATGGCCCCTCCCCTGGGCTACCCGAAGCTGCACCTTAAAAGATGGCACCTGTTGGCTATGGAGCTTGTGGTAAACAGGTCCATATCTGGTAGTGATATATTCCCGCTCTTCTGGTTGGCTGAGGCGGCGCGCCTGGTGAGGTGACGTGGCCTGCCGTGATTGGAGTGGATAAGAGTATAAAAGGGCTTGTATCCGGGGGCTCCGGGGAGATGAAGAGGGAGATGATGAAGATTGTTCAAGGTTTCTGAATAAACTGCTGTTAGAAGAACTGGTCGTTGCGTCTTCCTTGCTGTAGTCAAGAGAGGACGCAACATAGCATGTGTAAAACTCCCCCACCCCACCCCCCATTACAACCCTGAGCATCATTAAAAGTGCCCCTCCACACCTCCTCTGCTCTCCCTAGCTACATCTGTCTACAGTCTTACAAACTTTAGTCACTCTGGTGATTTTTTTTTTTGTAATTATCTTATTTTTTTAATTAGGTGTTGGGAACTGAACTTGGGTCCTCTTTAAGAGCAGCACAAACTCTTAACAATTGAGCCATCACTTGGCCCCTTCTGGATTGTGTTTTGTTTTGTTTTTGTTTTTGTTTTTTTAGCTTTTTTGTATTTTGTTGTTGTTGTTGATTTTTGTTTTTTTTTTTAAATTTATTTATTTATTATATGTAAGTACACTGTAGCTGTCCTCAGACACCCCAGAAGAGGGAGTCAGATCTCGTTAAGGATGGTTGTAAGCCACCATGTGGTTGCTGGGATTTGAACTCTGCACCTTTGGAAGAGCAGTCGGGTGCTCTTACCCACTGAGCCATCTCACCAGCCCCGATTTTT
>NC_034590.1:148597467-148612267 GCF_900095145.1 Mus pahari
TCCTCCTCTTCCTTCTTCATTTTCTTCTCCTTTTCTTCTTCTTCTTCTTCTTCTTCTTCTTCTTCTTCTTCTTCTTCTTCTTCTTCTTCTTCTTCTCTCTCTTTCTCACACACACACACAGAACCAACACAATCATATCTATATAGATATATAGATATATATACATATACATACACACACGCCTACACACATACACATATACACCTACACAAACATAAACATGCACCCATGTGATCATGTACCCAATACACATATATACATACAAATGCACACACAAAAATCATCTTCTAGGTGCTATAGGGCTCATTCAATAATCCCAGCACTCTGAAGCAGGAGGAACACAGCTTCACACTGTGATTTTTAGGCAAGGCTGGGCTACAATGTGAGACTGTTTCCAAAAGTAAAAAGCAAAAATTTTCCTACAGAACCATTAAGTTTTCTCTTTCATTGTGTTATAATTAAAACACTAAATATGCAGAATAAAGATAGCCTATTAAAGGCTGGAGAGAAGGCTCAGAGGTTAAGAGCACTGACTGCTATTCCAGAGGTCCTATGTTCAATTCCCAGCAACTCTAGATGGTGGCTTATAACCATCTTCTGGCCTGCAGGCATACATACTGAAGAACGTTTTATATATATATATGTGTGTGTGTGTGTGTGTGTGTGTGTATAATCTAAAGCAGCAAGCAGCAAGAAAGAAACATCAAGTCACATATAAAGGTGGGCCCTCCAGAATAAGAGCAGATTTGTCAATTGAAGTTTTTAAATCCAGGAAGGCTTGGAATGGTATATTTACAATTCTGGAAGGTAACAACTGCCAGCCCAGACTGCTCACCCTAGCAAAGCTATCTGTCACAACCAAAGGATCCCAGACATTGGACAGTCAGAGTTTAATTTTTGCTTTTGATTGTGACTGTGCCCTGATATTTTTCCCTCTTGAAGGAAGAAAATATTTTAGTGGAGCCCACAGTTAAGAGATTTTGAATTTTAAAAGATATTGGGGGCTGGTGAGATGGCTCAGCGGGTAAGAGCACCCGACTGCTCTTCCAAAGGTACAGAGTTCAAGTCCCAGCAACCACATGGTGGCTCACAACCATCCTTAACAAGATCTGATTTCCTCTTCTGGAGTGTCTGAAGACAGCTGCAGTGTACTGACATATAATAAATAAATAAATCTTTAAAAAAAAAGATATTGGACATTTTAAAGGGATTGAAATTTTAATATGTAAATACTGTGGGATTTTTAAAGTTAGTTAAATCTTGGGGATGAATAAGAAAGTAAGGGTTGAGGCCTAATAGTGATGTGTTTGTGTGTCAAGTTGACAAGGGGTCAATTGTGCTGGGTAGTTTTGTGTCAACTTGACACAGCTGGAGTGATCACAGAGAAAGGAGCTTCAGCTGAGGAAATGTGTCCATGAGATCCAGCTGTAAGGCATTTTTCTCAATTAATGATCAAGGAAGAAGGCCCCTTGTGGGTGGGACCATCCCTGGGCTGGTAGTCTTGGGTTCTATAAGAGAGCAGGCTGAGCAAGCCAGGGGAAGCAAGCCAGTAAAGAACATCCCTCCATGGCCTCTGCATCAGCTTCTGCTTCCTGACCTGCTTGAGTTCCAGTCCTAATATCCCTTGGTGATTAACAGCAATGTGGAAAGTGTAAGCTGAATAAACCCTTTCCTCCCCAACTTGCTTCTTGGTCATGACGTTTGTGCAGGAATAGAAACCCTGACTAAGACATGTCCCAAAGAACTATTTCCAAACAGGTCCACATCCCCTTTTGCCCTGTTAACCTTTCCTTTCCCCTTCCTCTGGTGGGTGGTGGGGTAGACAGTAGGTTAAAGCATTTAAAAACCCTTATTAAAGTAGGTTTTGAAAAATCAAAGCCTACAAAGAAAAGATAAAAACTTGCCATTATAGAAATTGATTCTTTAATCTTGATCACCACCTAAGAAGATCCTTGAAAGAATCCTTCAGACTGAAGAGAAAAATAAATCCATCCATAAGGCCACAGGAAAAATAAACCATACTAAGATAATAGCTAACTAAGCAAGAGAGAAAGAGAGGGAAAGATAAATAATACAAACTAAACTATTTTTTTTAAACTGACAGGAATGAATACACACTTTTCAATAATAACTGTGAATATTAATGATATCAATTTCCCTCAGTGAAAGCAGGCACCATCTGTTTGCTGCCTCTAAGAAAGTGCACCTTATCACAAAAGACAGACATTACTGTAGGGTAAAAGACTGGGAAAATGTACTCTAAGCAAATGGACCTAGGAAGCAAGCAGATGTTGCTGTCAAAATAGGCTTCAGTCCAGAACTACTGAGAAGAGATAAAGGCTACTTTATACAGATGACATGAACAGTCCAGCAAGAGGACGTTACAATTCTAAATAGGTATGCTTGAAACACAGGGGCACTCAGCCTCACAAGACAAGTACGACTAGTTGTAAATCACCTATGAACACCAGCACAGTATAGCCAAACATACTACTTAGATGGTTAATTTAAACATACATTTTCCTCTATACATTTTCCAGTATATGTGTTCCCCATATACTGACCAGCCCTTTATACATATGCTACGGAGTCCTCCCCACCGTCCTCCCCATCAACTGTAAGAAGCTACACTTCAGCATCTTTTTTTTTTTTTTTTTTTGAGACAGGGTTTCTCTTTATAGTCCTGGCTGTCCTGGAACTCACGCTATAGACCAGGCTGGCCTCAAACTCAGAAATTCGCTTGCCTCTGCCTCCTAAGTGTTGGGATTAAAGGTGTGCGCCACCACAGCCCGGCACACTTCAGCATCTTTATCACAACTTTTAAGAACTCTCTTCTATAGCTTCCTGTTCTGGACTGTTTCTTTAGGCGGGGTAGAGGAAAGAGGTTTTCACAGAAGCCTTCGATGTTTCTCATTCTCAGTTTTGAATCTGCAGTCATTGATACCAAATAAAACACAGAACATTCCATAAATTTCATGACATCCTTGTGCAGGGGCCATGCTAATCTTTGTATCATTCCAATTTTAGCATGTGTTCTGCCTAAGCAAATATATATAATATATATAAAACAAAAAATATTTTATATATAATAAATTTTATTCAATTTAATATATTGTATGCATATATTTAAAAAACAGTAATTTGAATGGAAATTAATAGACAATGCTGTTCTCTGAAGACATGGGTTATACGATGAAATTCTCGAACCGCTGCGGGGCGGGGACATGGACCAGGCCTGTCAGTGCCCAGGGTCCCTGAAGTGCACCCCGCCTCCCAGTGAGCGCCAGGGCGGCGGGGGCTGGAGCCGACCCCTGCCGCCTGGAGCCCCGGAGAACAGGGCCAAGTGGTTTCCTGAGATGGCTCTGTGGCCGAAGAAACCCTGCAAGTCCAAAGCCAAGGGGCTACTGCTGGGAGCTCTCTTTACCAGTTTCCTACTGCTGCTGTACTCCTACATGGTACCTCCACCATATCCCAACATCAGGACCTCAGAGGCCGCAGTGCCTTGCTCCCCTCTTCCCAATGAGCTGGTGGCAGCCACTCCCGCCAACGGCTCTCCAGGAGGGTGCCAACCTCGGAGAGATATTGTGTTCCTGAAGACACACAAGACCGCCAGCAGCACGCTGCTCAACATCCTCTTCTGCTTCGGCCAGAAGCACAAGCTCAAGTTCGCCTTCCCCAAAGGCCGAACCGACTTCCACTACCCGTGGTACTTTGCACGAAGCCTGGTGCAGGACTACCGGCCCGGGGCGTGCTTCAACATCTCTGCAACCACATGCGCTTCCACTACGAGGAGGTGCGAGGGCTGGTGCGAAGGGTGCCGCCTTCATCACCGTTATCCGCGACCCCACTCATCTCTTCGAGTCTTCCTTCCACTATTTTGGATCCGTAGTGCCACTCACCTGTAAGCTGTCGAGCCGCGATAAGCTGGCCGAGTTCCTGCAGGACCCCGATCGCTACTACCATCCGAGCAGCTACAACGCGCACTACCTCTGCAACCTGCTCTTCTTCGACCTGGGCTACGACAGTAGCCTGGACCCGGGCAGCCCGCGTGTGCAGGAGCACATCCTGGAGGTGGAGCGCCGCTTCCACCTGGTGCTGTTGCAGGAGTACTTCGACGAATCCCTGATGCTGCTCCGGGAGATGCTGTGTTGGGACCTGGAGGATGTGCTGTACTTCAAGCTCAACGCGCGGTGCCACTCGCCGGTGCCGCGGCTCTCGGGAGAGCTGTACCGCCGAGCCACCGCCTGGAACCTGCTGGACGTGCGCCTCTACAGCCATTTCAATGCCAGCTTCTGGCGAAAGGTGGAGGCCTTCGGGCGGGAGCGCATGGTGCGTGAGGTAGCTGAGCGGCGCCAAGCTAACGAACACATGCGCCGCGTCTGCATAGATGGCGGTCAAGCGGTTGGTGCTGAGGCCATCCAGGAGTCGGCCATGCAGCCCTGGCAGCCCCTGGGTATCAAGTCCATCTTGGGTTACAACCTCAAGAAGAGCGTCGGGCCGCAACACGAGCAGCTCTGCCGGCGCATGCTCACGCCCGAAATCCAGTACCTGTCTGATCTCGGTGCCAATCTCTGGGTCACCAAGCTCTGGAAGTTCCTTAGGGACTTTCTAAGGTGGTGATGTACCCTGCCCACCTCCTGTTTGGCTTCCTTATGCAAAAGGCTGGGCAGGGAGCCTCTGGCACCTAACCTTCCTCAGCCACGTTTAGTGCCTCCCTGGGGTTCCTAGGGTCATAGCTGTCTGGGACTGGTCTCTCTGCGTGAGAGGGCCTAACTGAGAGATATTTAACTAATTATGCCATTTTTTTATTAAATTCCCCTTTATTTCCAGCCTCCTCTTACAAGATAGACTCAGAAGTAAATTTGGGGAAAAAGAAAGGAAGGAAGGAAGGAAGGAAGGAAGGAAGGAAGGAAGGAAGGAAGGAAGGAAGGAAGGAAATTAATTCTCAGTTCAATGCATAGAATACCTCCCTAGGAGTTATTAGTTAGGGGTACCCCCAAAGGTCTCCAAAACAACACAGGCTACTGCCATTTCTCTTGGTTGTTCACCGTAACTATATGTTAAGACCCCATTGCTGAATACACTACATACTTTGTCTATGAGATGTGGAGCAATCAATATGGAACTGACTGAGAAACGTCTTCCTTCCTGGATAGCTTTCATAATGCTGGAGTGTACCATGCAAACCTCTGGGGAGACATGACAATAAAGGTCTTACTGTATGCAGGACCCTACACGCTGCAATGCTGACTGACTTAGCAGGCAAAATGGGGCCTATTGCCTCAGAAGGGGCACAACTTAAGTCACCAACCACCTTCTGACCAGCTTTGAAGCCTGTTCCACTAGAGGGAATTCATGCCCTGTACTGTAAACACGGTCAAAATCTAGTCTGGGAAGGTCATAGACCCTAGGGGATAAACCTACTACTGTTGTTTTGCTAAGTGTATCCATATGTGTAGGGCATGTGGGACCGTGCTACCAGACACGCATAAGAACCAGCAAGGCTGAGTGAGCGCAGACCCCAGGAATCTCAGAGATCTGAGGCTGGCGGGAATGGAGCTGCTCCTTACCTGTCTGTGTACCAGCTCTGGGACTTGTAACCATGACACCCCACTGAGAGGACCACCGGGCAGCCAGTCACATAAAGTAATAACTGGAGTTCTCCACGCTAACAAGGGACCCTCAGCATTGAGTTTCCTTTCCTGGGTATTCCTTCCCCACAAAAGATATGTAATCCCTGGTTCACCCCAAATATAAAGTGTATGTATTTATATTCAACATCAAATAAACCAGTATGAAAAAAGCCAGGACCATCTCAGAGAGCTGGTGCTCATTAAGGATCACTGTGGGGAAGGCCTTCAACTAAAGAGCCGCGCCTAAGACTCCTGAGATGTCTTTCTAACATCCAGCCCTTCTCGTACACTCAGCCCTGGCTCCTAATTGGACCACCACATTCTGCTTGTCCCCTTCCTGGGTCCTACCTCCCTTCTCTGTCTAGCGGGCAGATGCCCCAAGGGGAGAAAGATAGACTGCAGACCCGGGATTCCTGCCTCCCTCTCCTAGCTGTATGCTGATGGTGGGAACCACTGTGGACTCCCTGGTTAGGACTTCGCCCCGCCCCTTCCGTGCCAGTGCACCCGCAATGGAGAGGAAGGATATAGTACAACAGTCATGTTGTGAGATTGCTTCTAAATATTTATGTCTGTATCCACAGATTAGTGCTACTCTCAATCTTTGGACAGAAAAGTTTTATTTTACCACGAGTAGCAGTTAATACAGACTCGTAAGTGGTCAACGTGGTGATAAAGTGATTGTGCGTGCTTAGTCCTAAATAGTATATCTATATGCAACCTCACCATAGGGCTCAGAGAACGTTCTGGAAGAAGAGACAAAAGAATGAGAATGCTTCGAAATACTGTCTTTTAGATATAATATGGCTATCACACTCACGAACGCAAAGCAGCTATGGTTATCTGCATAGCATCAAGAGTGAGTTCCTCACGAGGCCATACCCCTAGCTGAGGAAATATTGGCAGTTGACAGCTTTTGGGAAACAGAGCTTTTCTGTATGGATGTGTGTTGTAGGATATGTGATCACACTGTGAGCCCCGAGATGGTGCTTTTTACTGGAAAACCCCGTTTTTAGTTATGGTGTGGCTCAGCCTTGGCACACACCTTTAATTCAAAACCTTCCTGCTTGAACATTTATTGTAAACATGGTTAAATAAAGTCATCCATAGGTCAAGAGATGGAGCAAGCAACAAATTGAAGGGAAGTTGAACATAGGATTATTAAGAAAAAAACACAGAGAGTAAGAGAGAGTCAGAAGGGACAGAGAGAGGCACGGGAAGTAGAAGGGAGGGACCTTCCGTTTGAAGGAGGTTGTTTGAGAGAGGGGTGTTCCTGGTGGGAGGAAGGGCAGCTGGGGGCTTTCTCGGCCTCTCTGAGCCAGCAGGCTTTCACCCCAGCATCTGGCTCTCGAGTCTTCACTGGAAAAATCAAACAATTGAGATTATTTTAAAAAATCAACAGATGTGACCTAGGTTGCCTCTGCTCACGTGGATGGCCCCACATGTGCATTCTGCCAGCACTAATTGGACTCACTGAATTGTAAAAGACAAAGAAAAAAAATAGGAGTGAGGAGAGGAGGTGGAGGAGGAGGAGGAGGAGGAGGAGGAGGAGGAGGAGGAAGAGAAGTGAGGAAGGAGATGTGTTGGTTTGTCTGGGGTATGTTAGGGGAAGTAGGGTGGATATGATAAAAATACATTGTATTTTTATATGTATGTGCGTGTGCATACAAACACACACATATATACACAAAGGTAAATATGAAATTATAAAAAAAAAAATAAAAAGGTTTTAAAACCAATCTCTTAGATGAAAGGCTTTCCCCTCTGTGGTCTTGGGGATTGTAGCATTCATGGTTTGGTGTGCTGACTAGTTTTATGACAACACTAGTTAGAGCTATTTGGGAAGGAAGAGCTTCAGTTAAGATAACGTTCCCACCAGGATGGGCTGTAGGCAAGCATCTGGGGTATTTTCCTAACTGATAACTGATGCAGGAGGGCCCATCTCCCTTTGGGTGGTGCCACTCCTGAGCTTGTGGATCTGGCTGCTTTTGAGAAAGCAGGTTGAGCAAGCCATGGAAAACAAACCAGTAAGTAAGCATTCCTGCATCAGGCCCTGCCTCCAGGCTCCTGCGCTGCTGGAGTTCCTCTTTCAACCGTCCTGAATGATACATAATACAAAATAAACCTTGGCACCACAACTTTGTTTTTTTGTTTGTTGGTTGGTTGGTTGGTTGGTTGGTTGGTTTCTTTGTTTTGTTTTGTTTTGTCACGTTTTATCACAGCAGTAGCAACCCAAAGACATTTGGGAAACTGAGGCACGGAGACCATGTGGTTTAGATTTTCTGCCTTACATCATCAGAAACCAAGACAGGCTGATTTAGGTGATGTTTAAAGCAGGGATTCTGAGAGCTGGCATGGCAGCCTCCTGTGTTGACTGGAGAGTTTGGACCAGAACTAGCAGGATCAGGAGGTGGAGACAAGAAACCAGTCATCTAGCCGGCCTCTGCTTGTCAGTTTTCAATATGCTATACAAATTCCAGATAGAAGAGGAACAAAGTAATTGCCAAGTGCTTGAGGAAGAAAACAACGGGCAGCCCTGGACTTGTAAGCTGAACCTTGAGCTCCACCCTGGGCTTACAGAGTTGAAAACTGTGCCCATTATCAGTTCAAAACACAGGAGCACTCCCCACTCCCCCACCGCACACACACACACACACACCCAGTCATTTTCCCCATGGGTAGGAGCCGATAATCCCAAAACAGCAGCCCTGAGTGCTGGTGTGTTTATAAAAAGATAAAGAGAGGAGGGGATATGTTTGGTGGAGTCAGGTGTGGGGGAAGGGGCTGTCTCCACGGGCCCATGCCGAGGCATCCCTTCCCTCTAAGGGACCAGCCCAGGACGGTGTAGAATAGAATAGTTTATTCAGGGCATGGGGAGAGGAGTTAAGAGGGTAGTATAGGTGGAGAAAGGCAGAGAGAGAGAGAGAGAGAGAGAGAGAGAGAGAGAGAGAGAGAGAGAGAGAGAGAGAGGAGTAGAGACGTAGAGGTCAGCCATGAGCACGTGGAAAGAGAGGGGGAAGGGAATGGAGAGAGGGGGGAGCAGGAAGGCAAGAGAGGAGGGGGACAAGCAGCCCCTTTTATAGTGAGTCATGCACATCTGGCTGTTGCCAGGCAACTGTGGGGGCGGAACTTAGACAAAATACTAACAAGTGCTGCCGGCTCAGGCCAGTCTTTGTGGATCTTCCTCTTTTATTCACCCTTACACTGTGGAACAGTCAATTCCTGCAGGCACTAGGACGGCTCCACCCCCCCACCCCACCCCCACCCCCAGTCAGTTGGAATTTTTCAGGGTCTGATGACATCTGGAAGCCCTGAGAGAAGCTTTGCTGTGAAAACCCTTGATTCTTTTTAACTGCTGAAGGTTAGAAACCCCTTTTTTCTTTCGCTCTTATGTAACGTTTTGGACAATGGTGGTATGTTAAGCCAGCAGCTGCTTTTTGTCTTTTTTTCTCAGTGTGCCTCTCTCACAGGGACAAGCTAAATAGATTTCTTGCTATATTGAGGGGATGATGAACATGAAAGTTGTGTCTGGAATCCAGGTGCCAGGAACGAAGAACCTGGCTTTGACAGTGTAATGGCTCTGAAAGAGAAAAGGGGACACAAACTCAGGAGTGGCCAAGAATGGAACTCTTAAGGCCTACTGTGGAAGTTCTAGGCTCCTAGAAGTCCCCTCCTACCTCTCCCAGCCCTGTTGAGTGCTGAGGCTGGTGGGTCGCTATCCTTGGTCCTGAACCATCGTTGCTAGTTGGGACAACAGTTCACTTTCCCACTGAAAATCATAAGCAACAGAGAGGCATGACAAAAGAACTCATTGCAAAGTCTGGCCCCCCGGACAGTCTGCCTCAGTGGGTCACTGAATTTCTTAACACTCAAGAGCCCAGGCCTAAGGGTTTTGTTCAGTTGATAAAGTGCTTCCTGGGTAAGCTCAAGGACCTGAGTTTGAATCCCCAGAACCCATGTGAAAATCAAGGTGTGGTGTATGTCTTTGTAATTCCCGTGCTGTAGAGGTGGAGTCAGAGAATCCCTAGAAATCACTGGCCAGACAATCTAACCAAACTTGTGAGCTTCTGTTTCACTGAGAGACGCCGTCTCAGAAAAGAAAGCGGAAACCAATGGAGTGCGCAAGACGTCAATCTCTGGCCTTCCGGTACATGGTACACACACCTGTATACATGTGCACATAAACAAACACACATGCATGCATACATACCACACACACACACACACCATGCACACAATATTTCATTAATTATACACAAAACAAAACAAAGGCTGGGTAGTGGTGGCACATGCCTTTAATCCCAGCACTTGGAAGGCCAAGGCGGAAGATCTCTGAGTTCGAGGCCAGCCTGGTCTACAGAATGAGTTCCAGGACAGCCAGGGCTACACAGAGAAATCCTGTTTCAAAATAATAATAATAATAACAATAACAATAATGGTTATAATAATAATAATGGAATTCATTAATTACCTTGAAAACCAAAAAGTTCAGAGGTATCTCACTATGGGCCCATGGCTCACAGCAGCCACTCTGTGAGCAGGTTTCTGTTTGTAGCTCCAAGCAATGGTCATCTGCTGATCTTCTCTCATTGATTTTGTGTTTGGCCCTGTTAGAATTCATTCCATGACCTTCTAAAATGCCCCCTGGTTCTTAGGAATGTCACCCCTTACCACCCTCAGATTCAGGCAAGAGGTCACTGGGGAGAAAAAAAAAATTATCCTAGGTGAGTGGGAGGTATGTACCCATAATCCAAGCACTAGGTCAGCAGAGGCAAGAGGATCTCAAGTTCAAGGCTAGCATGGGCTACATAGTGAGGTCTATCTCAAAGCAATAACAATATAAAGTAATTCTGATTTGGAGGTTAATGTCAATGCTCTGAAACCCACTTTGCTGAAGGCAAATAGCAATTTGACTGGGCCCGGGGAGCCAAGCATGGCCAGAGTCAGAGCCACATGCCAGGGTGCTCTAGATTGTCACCTACCTGTTCTCAGATGTTCTCCATCTTCCATCTCATGAAAATGTTGCTACTCTCTCCCTGCTCCCAACTGCTTTGGTTTCTGCACTGTGGACAATCTTCCTGAAGCTGTGTTTCAGATGTTCGTGGTGTCTGTGCTCTCTGAGGAGTTGGAGTAGCGCCATCCGGGCATCCACACACTGAGTTCAAGGTCAGCTTCCTCCTATGGCCGAGGGCTATGCATATACAATGCCTGCATTCCCTGGAGGATTGGAACCAAAGCAACAACAATGAAGAAACTGTCTTTAGGATTGAAGGGAACAATTCCCACAGTGCAACCCCAGACCGTCAGTCCCTGAGCAGGAGGTACCTTTGGGAATAGAGAAGCCTAAGAATTAGCCGGAGAGGGCCCCGCTCCTCATCTGGACAGCCCAGCAAAGCTGAGTTTGGTGACGGGAGTACAGGTGAGCCGGCCCGAGGGTAAGCGTACAGGAGAGCTGGCCCCACCTCTCATCGCCATGGAGTGGTGTAGGTGCAGGGGTGATGCCCTCCCTGCCCACCCCCCTCCCCCTACATCAGTCGGGAGAGCTGGCCCTGGGTCATGAGAGCTGGGGAGCTGGCCCTGCCTCTCGCACAGGGGAGAGTGGTCCCCGCACCTTGTCTGGACAGCAGAGTATGGCTGGCCCTGGTTGAGGGGACACGGGTGAGCCATCTGTTGGGGCGAGAGTGAGGGAGAGCTGGCCCAGCCACTCCACAGTCTGCAGCCCTTGAGAGAGTGGACCCCAATCCCCCACCACAATGGGCAGTGGATCTGGCTCTGGAGGCTTGGGGATGGGTGAGCCATCTGAGGGCAACATTGAGTGGCATAGTCTGAGCCGTGCTGGAGACCTTCCCCTGGTGATGTGTGCATGCGCATGTGCATGTGTGTGTGTGTGCGCGCATGTGCATGTGTGTGTGCGTGCCCTGGTGAGGCGGGCAAGCGTAGGAAGGACGTATCCATCTAGGAATCCTTGTGGCTTGGCTCACGCACACACCCCTCTTCCAATAATGCACTTGAAATTCTCACCCCACGAACCTGGCACACCTGCCCCTCTTAGAACGACTTACCTAGCAACCTGCTGGTGAGCCGAGAAGCTGCTTACATCAGGCTCCACATGAGTCTGCTTTAGACAATGGAAATGGGTTACTTCCCCTAGCACTCTCTCAATGGCCCCATGTTTCTACTCAAACACATCCTGGAACGCATTGGGGAACTATGGGACTCATCCAGACTGGACTAGACTTAGGCACGTGTTCAATGAGGGGAAGTAACCACCTGAACTATGACCCTTACAAACAAGAACCACAGGAAAAGAAGCCCTGAACAGTGATGGGGTTAGCGGAGCACTGTCTCCCCAGGGGTTTCTATCAACTGGGCATTGCTCATCTGTAACATAGTTTCATTTGTGAACAAAGTTTCCTCAATACTTTTTCAAATCAATGAAGGCCTTTGTTCCAATTCCTTGATTAAGAGGCCAAGAATCTGGAAAGACCTGGCCTGGGCCTAACCACCAGTACCACTGGGTCAAAATGAGGTGCCTAGCTAGCTACAGCTCACTCTACCTGCAGTGTGACTCAGCTCCCTATCAAGCCACCACCAAGTCCCGTTGGCTCAACAGTCCTGATACTCAGTAGGCAGAAAGCTTTGGTGAGTCTAGCCACTAGGCTATTTATAGGGACTTAAAGTACCTTTCTCAAGATCCTAACGAGTTGCCAGAGGAGCCAGATGTAGAGGGCCTCATGCCTGTAATCTCACAGTTGAAAGCCTGAGGCAGGGGAATCACAAGTTATAGGCCAGCCTGGAGAGAGAGTTGCAAGGTAGCCTGGGATATAGTGAAAACCCATTTCAAAAGCAAACAAAACAAAAACGGCAAAGAGGAAAAGAGTGTTATTACTGTTGAAAAGCTGCCAGACGCCACTTAAATACCTAACAACATGAGTCCTGTGGTACCAGTGTCACACACCTGAGATGACAGGGAAGTAGGCACAGCATCGAGTCTGCGGCATTTTGAAAAATATTTATTTATGTGTATATGTCTCTGTGTGTGTGTGTGTGTGTGTGTGTGTGTGGTGTGTGTAGGGGGTATTTGTGTGTCCAAGGGGGCCAGAAGAGGGTGTAGGATCCCTGGAGCTGTAGTGACAGCAGTTTTGAGCTGTGAGGCATGGGTGCTGGGAATCTTTCAGATTCTCTGAAAGAGCAGCTGGCACTTTTAATCACGGAGCAGTCTCTCCAGCCTCCTGTGGTTTTTTTCGTAAATGCACAACCTGAATTTAATCATGAGGAAACGTTGTACAAATGCAAACTGAGAGACTCTCTGTAAATTACAGGATGGCGCTCATTAGAAGTGTCAAGGTCATAAAGACCGAGGGGAAAAAAATAAAAAATAAAAAGGAACTCTCCTAGACCAGAGAACATGAAGGGAACATAAAAACGAAATTCAGTGTATGATGTTGGGTTTGATCCTGAGCCAAAAAAAGAAAGAAAAAAAAAAAAACACATTAGTGAGATAATTGGGAGCATGTGAACAAGATCGATAGATTACTTAATAGCATTGTGTCAACACTGACTTCCCGTTTAAAGTGTTCTATGGCTCTGTCATGTTAACGTGGAGAAGCCGTAGAAAGGTCACACAGGACTCGTCCTGACTGTTTGTGCAAGGCAATCTGTAAGCCTGATTTTATTTCAAAACTCAAACCTACCAAGCGAAAAAGAAAAGAAAGTAATTCATTGGTATTAAAATGATATAATGCCGGGCAGTGGAGGCGCACACCTTTAATCCCTGAACTTGGGAAGCAGAGGCAGGCGGATTTCTGCTCCAAGCCACCCTGATCTACAGAGTGAATTCTAGGCCAGCCAGGCTTACACAGAGAAAGCCTAAGCCTATCTTGAAACCAACGAACTAACCAAACAAAAACACAAAAGCCACCACCTCCGCCGCCGCTGCCACCGCCCCGATGCCACAACCACTGTCTTACTCAGGGTTTCTATTCCTGGACAAAACATCATGACCAAGAAGCAAGTTGGGGAGGAAAGTGTTTATTTAGCTTACACTTCCACACTGCTGTTCATCACCAAGGAAGTCAGGACTGGAACTCAAGCAGGTCAGGAAGCAGAAGCTGATGCAGAGGCCATGGAGGGATGTTCCTTACTGGCTTGCTTCCCCTGGCTTACTCAGCCTGCTCTCTTATAGAACCAAGACTACCAGCCCAGAGATGGCACCACCCACAAGGGGACCTCCCCCCTTGATCACTAATTGAGAAAATGCTTTACAGCATTTCCCCAACTGAAGCTCCTTTCTCCGTGATAATTCCAGCCTGTGTCAAGTTGACACAAAACTAGCCAGTACAACCACCAACAAATTTCTAAAATGATGTAAATATTTAGATAAGACAATGAAAAGGTTACGTGGAGTCTCGTGTTGCCTTCTGTGTAAGGTGATATGCATGGGCCTGGAGTCAGATAGGAAACAAAGACATGCAGGGAACTGAACTGACTGCGCTTGGATAAGGAGGCAACGACCCGGCACGTGGGATATTTATACTTTTCCAATTTCTTTGTGATATTTGATATAAGAGTTTTGTTTGTTTGATTGATCAAGACAGGGCCTTACTAGGCTGGACTGGGTGGCGCATAGAGATCTACTTGCCTTTGCCTCCTGGGTGCTGGTGCTGGGTGCTGGGTAAGCTACCTACCAAGCCAGGCTTAATATGTGTGTGTGCTTGTGTATATCTATGTATATATTATATATGTGGATATGGAGATATATATGGATAGATATAGATATAGATAAGCATGCATCTATCTCTAAAGCACTACCTGACAGCTAGGCATCCTGGTACATGTCAAGAGCCTGAGATAGGAAGAGATGGAGCTGGCGGTCTGCCTGGGCCACATAGTGAGACCTTGTCTCAAAAAAAAAAAAAAAAAATCCAAATAGTTGAGATAGCACATGCCTGTAGTCCCAAGTCTTGGAGGCAGAGGCAGAAGAATATATGCAGTTGGAGGTCAGTCCAATCTACATAGCAAATTCCAGGTCTGTCAGAGGACTACAAAGCAAGAAGAAGAAAAAAAAAAAACCCAAACCCCATATAAACAAACAAACAAACAAACCTCACCCAATCAATGAGCTACCCAAATGCATCAGTCAATAAGCTACCCTAACTTTTAACATCCTG
>NC_034590.1:148612522-148632175 GCF_900095145.1 Mus pahari
CTCACTTGGTAGACCAGGCTGGCCTCAAACTCAGAAATCCACCTGCCTCTGCCTCCCGAGTGCTGGGATTAAAGGCCTGCGCCACCAGGCCCGGTTTCCTTAGACTTATTTTCATGTGTGTGTCTCTGTGTGTGTGTGCCTGTGTGTGCGTGTGTGTGTGTGTGTGTCCTCACCTTCCACCTTGTTTGAGGAAGAGTCTCTTTTTGTTGTTATTGTTGTTGTTGCAGCAGCTGCTGCTGCATATACCATGCTAATTAGCCCAGAAGCTTCTCTACCTGCCATCTCCCTGTAAGAGTACTGGGGCTACTGATAGAACATGGAGTAACTCAAAAACAGCTCAATTGCCAAAAAGTCCCGCCCCATCCTGGGTGATAACCTATACAGACAGCTTCAGCACCAGGGTCTCACCTTCAATAGCCTTGGACCTTCCAGATAGCCTAGAACTTCCCAAGACCAGGATGGACAGCTGGGAGACAGATATTTTGAGAGAGTCTTGTTATGTAACCTAGGCTGGCCTGGAACTGGCGACAATCCTCCTGCCTCGGTCTCTCGAGTGCTTGGATTACAAATGTGCAGTACCACACTGGGGTTATTTTATGTTTAGCCTGCCTTCCTAAGGAGCTCAGTTGTGTCTTAGCACAGTGGACAGCCATTGATTTGGGCAGGGCTTGTGTTCAAACATAACTTGCACTCACTGCTGGCTGGATGGGTGGACACAGTCCTCACTCAAAGTTCAGGCAGCTGTCAGGTTAGCCTTGGCTTTTTTGTTCTTCTGAGCCAGCCCCAGGCCTCCTGCATAAGCACGTCATTTCCTTTTCAGGCAGAAACACGGGCAGAGAGTATCTAGACCTCTCATTCAAGCACCATCATTATCTTCCTAGTTAGTTTCTAGCTGAGTAAGTCCCCTTTCTGGCTGGAGCTACAGCCTGGGGCCAGCTTCTTCCTTCATTTTCTACTTAGTCTGCTGCTTTCACAGTCAGTGCTACCAAGCCCAGACTCCCCACTCTCTGTTCCAAATCACTTGCTCCCTCTTGTTGCCAAGCTGGCTTCCTCCTCTTGCCCCAGTCGAAGGATGAGCACTGTCACAGGGAGTCGTCGCGAGGAAGGATGCTCAGAGGAAGAGAGCAGCTGCACGCTGGTCTCACCCAAACCAGCAGACTTCTCCTTGAGGAAATGCTACCTATTTTGTGATTTACTTCTGCTTCATCGTCAGAGCCCTGACGTGGCTGGTTTTTCCCTTCTGAATAGATCAGAGCTTAAGAACCGGGTGGGAGAGTCTCAGTGACAGCACACGCTGCTTACTCGAGGGGACCAGAGTTAGAATCCAAGCGCCCACGGGAGATAGCTCACAAATGCCTGTGACTTCAGCTCTCCGGAAGCCATTTCCTCCTTCTGACCTGCAATAACACCTGTGCAGGCTTGTGTGCATACACTCAGGTGTATGCACCTGCAAACACACATACACTCAAAGATAAAATTCATTAAAAACTAAGTGAAGAATTCTGGTTTCATGTAGAATACGTTTTGAAAGATCAGCAATCCATCGTAACTACACGGAAAGGGCTGAGCAAAGGAGAGTATCCAGGGTCAGGGTGATGAACTCAGTTAATCCCAGCACTTGGGAGGAAGTGGCTGAAGGACAGGGGAGTTCAAGGCATTCCTTGGCTACACAGCGACTGTGACACCCTTCCAAAAGAAAGAAAAAAAGATCAGTGACTCTTCACACATCTGTACAGAAAAACGAGGCCTTAGTGTAAGCCACTGTGCCCAGAATTGGAGAGACTGGCAGGTTTAGAAGTACAACTTCTTTTTTTTTTTTTTTTAATTTATTTATTTATTTTATTTACGTAAATACACTGTAGCTGTGCAGATGGTTGGGAGCCTTCATGTGATGGTTGGGAATTGAATCTTAGTTGACCTCGCTCCAACTCTGCTCACTCAGGCCCAAAGATTTATTTATTATTATTCATAAATACACTGTAGCTGTCTTCAGATGCACCAGAAGAGGGTATCAGATCTCACTATGGTTGGTTGTGAGCCAGCATGTGGTTGCTGGGATTTGAACTCAGGACCTTTGGAAGAGCAGTCAGTGCTCTTACCTGCTGAGCCATCTCACCAGCCCAGAAGTACAACTTCTTAGGGAAGCTCCATTAGGAACATAAGGAGCAACGACTTCTTCTTCTTCTTCTTCTTCTTCTTCTTCTTCTTCTTCTTCTTCTTCTTCTTCTTCTTCTTCTTCTTCTCCTCCTCCTCCTCCTCCTCCTCCTCCTCCCCCGTCCTCCTCCTCTCCTCCTCCTCCTTCTGGGTTTTGAGATGAGATCTTCCTACATAGCCCTGGCTGTACTGGAACTCCCCATGGAGATTAGGCTGGCCCTTGAACTCACAGAGATCTGCCTGCCTTTGTGTCTTAAGAGCTGGGATTGAAGGTGTGTGCCACCACACCTGTCCTCCCCAAATTCTTAAGTCGAACCCCTAACTCTCACTGTGATGGCTTTGTGGCTTTGTAGCTTTGTGGCTCTGCTCTCTGCCAAGGACATAAGAGGACAGAAGCCAGCTGCAAAGATGAGGTGAGTCCTCACCAAACACTGAACCCTGACCTTGAACTCCCTCTCTCCCCCAGTCCACAAAGTCTGTAATATTTTTGTTGCCACAAATTCAATTGACTAAAATATCTACAGAGGATCAGGTGAGAAAAATCCCACGACACAGTTGTTTCTCCTTCTACTTGCTAAAAAGATTAATTAATTAATTAATTAATTTTCTTTTTAAGAGAGTAAGAGGGAGAGAAAGAGAGTGAGGTGGGGCCAAGCAGCCCTTCTTCTTTTTTTTTTTTTAAAGGTTTATTTATTTATTATATGTAAGTACACTGTAGCTGTCTTCAGACACTCCAGAAGAGGGAGTCAGATCTCGTTACGAGATGGTTGTGAGTCACCATGTGGTTGCTGGGACTTGAACTCAGGACCTTTGGAATAACAGTTGGGTGTTCTTAGCCGCTGAGCCATCTCACCAGCCCCCCCCCCCCAATGATTAATTTATTGATCGCACAACGCACACACAGAGCAATGAGGGGTTCAGGAGCTTTGCTTTAGAAAAAAAAAAGCTAAAGATGACAGAAAAGAATGAAATCTCATATTTAATTTCATGTTCCAATTTGCAATTCATAATATTATTCCATTAGGGACCATCATTCAAAATGTCTTAAGTCTAAGAATGATTTATTATTTAACTACATGCTCAAACTCTACTTCAAGATGACTCATTTATAATGTATCATAATATTCGCCGGATGAGAATGTGGGTCACCGTGGTGTTCCTTGGGTCTGCTTTTTGTGGCAGCTCTAATAGCCAGTGTGCCAAGAGTTGGTGCTAAACGCTCCCAGTGAGAAGATCATAGGCCTACCTCAAGCACATTTATAGCATTGGGGCACAGAGAACTTTCCCTCCAACCCCTTGATTTCCAGATGAGGAGGTGGAAGGCAGGAAGATGTAAAGACGAAGCTACAGCATACAGCACACAGTGGCACATAGCTTTAATCACCTTTAATCCCAGCACCTGGAAGGCAGAGGCAGGTTGGTCTCTGTGAGTTTGAAGCCAGCCTGGTCAACAGCATGAGACCCAACTCCAAATGAAACAAAACAAAGCTGCAGAGTTAATTTTGTGCTTAGAAGTCCTCTCTCCTGCCACCCTCATCTTGAAGTCCTGATCCTGGGGGGGGGGGGAGAGCAAATTAAGGTGACATATGGTCTCTCTATCATCACTCCGCCATAGGAATCATGTAGTCATAGACTGGAAACGTGTATCATCTCTCCACCAAACTACTAGAAAAGCAAAGGAAAAGATCTGTCGAAGGCCCTGCTTCCTCTCAGGTTGAGTGTGGGCGCACTCATGAAGACATGGCAGTTAGCATCTCTTTTTCTCTCCTCCCAATTCTCTGTAAATGGGTACCCGATGTCTCTTGTCTGGATATTAAGTACTACATAATCTGTTCCTTGTGTGGATTCTAGGTTCAATTGGGTGGCTGTGCCTGCCCAGTCATTTCTAACTTAGGGAGTGGCCATCATTGTCTCACAACAACCATGTTGTAGTTAACAAGAAGCCCCAACTGCATGTATTCCTGGGCACCGTGACATTGAAACTCTGCCCGGTGGCCCACATAGAAAATCCACTGTGTAACAGCAGTCCTGTCTAATGGTGGACAGTTGTGCAATCCCACTTCTGCTGTTTTCAGTCTAGGTGGACTCTATCATTATCTGTATTAACAGCCTGCCACCATAACCTGATAACTCCTTGGTCTAAAATGACTCAGTCATCTTACGATCCTCTATTTTCTCTTCTGATCACTTTATAATATTGGGGGGGGGGGCATTTGCAGCTGCAACGTAGCATGCAAAACATTGATTCATGGAAGAAGCCATCTGTAGCATTCAGGGCCTGCTGGCATCAGCCAGACTTGCCAACTATGTGTGACTTCCTCCTTAAGCAATCTGCCCCGGAGCATCTGAAATCTCTGTCCAGGAGGAGACAGAAGAGTGTTGTTTGTGTTGTTGTGTTGTTTGTGTTGTTGTTGTGTTAGGGTCCAAGTATTGCAGACTCAGAGAGTATGCAAAACCAAGAGTGCTTATTCAGCTGGATCCCTGCATGTAGGGGCCTCCCCATTTGGAGACCTCTGAGGGACTGGCAGCCCAGGTTTTCATGGTCAGTTGGGAATTCCAGGGAAGGTTTGTTCCCTTGACCTTGATTGGTTAGCTCCATCTCTAGGGGTCTGACTGATTCTACAATTGGTTAGGCCTTGGAGACTTCCTGGGGAGTTTGCTTACTCATCCTAGCCACCTATTCTTAATTCAGGCCAGAGGACAAGGTGTCCTCAGATTGGCTGCCCAAGGCTGTGGTTGGCTGACCACAGGTCCCTGGATCTGGGTTCTCATTTCTGGGAAACAGAAACTTAGGCTTACTCTCCCAAAATGTTAGTTTGCAGCCTGTCATGGAGTCAGCCCGGCTCTGGCTAACTCAGACCTCTCAATTGTTTTGTTTTGGCCTGATTTTGTTGCTGTTGTTGTTTGTTTTTTGTTTGTTTTTAAACAGGGTTTCTCTATGTAGCCTTGCCTGTCTTGGAACTCATTCTGTAGATCAGGCTGGCCTTGAACTCAGAGATCCACCTGCCTCGGCCTCCAGAGTGCTGGGATTAAAGGCGTGAGCCACCACAGCCTGGCTCAGAACAGCTTCTGTTGTCCCCTTGTGACTCAGAGGGTGGTCTGTCCAATCAATATGGACAGAAGTGTAGATTCCTATGCTTTCTGATGTATGATATCAGGTGGGGGGGAGTGACCCCCATTCAGAGAGGTATATCTAATACTGTTACACATTCAAGTGAAGGAGACACAACTCGTCCATGTGAATCCTGTTCAAACCAGCACTTTTCATCCAGAATTTTACCATTGTCTTTCGACCTTGCATTTCTACATTCTTGCAATTGAATTGCATCTCTTCTTGGGGCTTTCCATGCAGAAGCACAGTGAGTGGGGAGGTACATACCAAGGAGTCGCAGAAATGCATTTAGAGCCATTTTACCAGTATGTGTATATGGTCTTGCTGGGTGTCAGATGCACAGACCCTCCTACCATTCTTTTAAATGTGTGTGTGTGTGTGTGTGTGTGTGTGTGTACATGTGTGCTGTGGGTACCTGTGTGTCGGAGTCAGAGGACAACTCATGAGAGTTAGTTTTCTCCTGTCCTGTGGGTCTCATCAGGCTCAGCAGCAGGTACCTTTGGCCAGTGAGACACCTTTACGGCCCTGCTTTCATTCTTTCCATTTGTTTTTATAAGACAGTGTCTTACTATGTAGCCCAGGCTGGCCTTAAAACTTATGGCAATCCTCCTGCTTCAGTCCCCCAAATGCTGGGTTACAGGTGTGTGCCGCCATGCCCAGCTGTTGTCATTCTTCACCTTGAGGAGGCAAATTCTATCACTCCCCTGTTGAGTGTAGTTTCTAATAACCTGCTTTAAGCTCTAGGTGGACTACAATACCAGCCATCGCCCTGGTTTCCTTGGATCGGAGATGAAACACACACACACACACACACACACACACACACACGCATACACGCACACACGCACGCGCTCATTTTTAACCTGCCCATGGCTCCGTGGCTGGCCTCTTCTAAGCCTCCCTCAGCTCATGTGCCCTTCCCTTACTCAACACTCTAAATCTGCCCTTAACTGCGTTGCCCAGTTATCATCTTGCTCTGCACCCTAAGTCAGTCTAGCTGTGTTTCTAATCTCCTGCCTGCTACCCCAGGCCCAGGGAAGCAGCCAATGGCCATCCCACCTGGGATCTCACGTGGCTGGTGACTCTTTCTCCCTTGCTTGGCAGATCCTCTTTCTCCTTGGCCTTTGGGGGAACCTGGAAGTCCCGCCTCTTTCACCCAGCTATTGGCTGCTGGTATCTTTATTGATCGACCAAGAACCAATTGGAGGGCTGGAGAGATGGCTCAGCGGTCAAGAGCACTGACTGCTCTTCTGAAGGTCCGGAGTTGAAATCCCAACAACCACATGGTGGCTCACAACCATCTGTAATGAGATCTGACGTCCTCTTCTGGTGTGTGTCTGAAGACAGCTACAGTGTACTTACAAATAACAATAAATAAATCTTAAAAAAAAAAAAAAAAAAAGAACCAATTGGAGAATAGGACCTTCCGTGTTCACACACAGACTCCTAATCAAAGCTTCAGAGCCGTTCCTACGCCCCTGATGACTGTAGCTCAAGTATTTCACTACTGTTATGGTGAAATAGTCTCCGGCCTTTGAACACTTGGTCTCCAGCTGATAGTGCCACAGGGGAGATTTAGATGGAGTGGCCTTACTGGAGGAAATATGTCGGGTGGCGTGGGGGTGGGGTGGGGGTGGGGGGAGGAGTGGCTTTGAGAGTTTAAAAATTCCTGCTACTTCAAATTCACTCTCTCTGCTCTCAGCTGCTGCACAGCCACCGTGCTGCCCTGTGGCCATGTTTCCCCCCACCCCGATGGTGATGGCATCTTTGCCCCTCTGGAACCATAAGCCCAAAGTAAACCCTTCCTTCTGTAAGTTGCCCTGGACACGGGCTTTTATCATAGCAATAGAAAAGTAATCAATATGCAACCCTTATTTTACACTTCCCAAGTTCTTCCAAACTGAGGTGAAAATGTAAATTGTTTTAGAGTCCTTTTGGGGGGATACCTGTTGGGCTGTCTCCTATTAATCCATCCAATTTCTTAAGATGCTGTTAAGGGTTTTATATTCATCCATATACATTTCCCCCCCTTTAAAAAAAAAAAAGATTTAAAATATGTAAGTACACTGTAGCTGTCTTCAGACACACACCAGAAAAGGACATCAGATTTCATTACAGATGGTTGTGAGCCACCATGTGGTTGCAAAATTTGAACTTGGGATCTCTGTAAGACCAGTCAGTGCTCTTAACCACTGAGCCATCTCTCCAGCACACCCCCTTTTAAACAAACTATTTTTATTGTTTATTTTTTTTTAACTTTTTAAGTGTGTATGTGTGTGTGTGTGTGTGTGTGTGTGTGTGTGTAGGGCTATGCACGTGTATGTGTGTGCATGTTATGTTCACATAATCTGTGTATGTATGTGTGGGGATCAACTGTCTTTATTGCTCTGCCCTGTGTCAATTAACTTATATAACTGTATGTGTACAGTGCATGTGGTTGTTGTCCATGCACCATACAACTGTGTGTAGCTGAGAGGCCAGTTTCATGAAATCTGAACCTGTATGCTGTGTGCTCAGGGGTTTAACTCAGGTCATCAAGCTTGTGTGCCTAGTTCTTTTAATAACTAAGCCATCTTGCTGGCCTGCTGGCCTTTGACCTTTTTTTTTTTTTTTTTTTTTTTTTTTTTTTTTTTTTTTTTTTTTTTTTTTTTTTTTTTTTTTGGCAAGGTTTCTCACTGAGCCTGGAGGCCATTGATTCAGGCAGACTGGTTGGCTAGCAAGCTCCCCCCTGCCCCATCCCCACTCCCGCAGCACACCAATCTTCCTGTCTCTATCTCCCAGTGCTAAGATTATAGCAGCGTGCCACCTCACCCGACTTTTTATGTAGTGATGGGGATTCGAACTTGGGTCCTCACGCTTGTGTGGCAAGCACGTTACTCACTGAGCTGTCTCCCTACCTCCTTACTTCTCTCACTTCTTAACCATGTTTAGGTTTCCATCCTGCAGGGGTGGACCCCTTGATGTTATTTTTTCTTTGCTTCTTTTGCCAATCTTTCCTGGTGCGAGTGGCTCTGAGGTCACTGGTTTGTGACCATGAGAGGTCAAGTTTGTTCCACACTCCCCTGTCTTTGTTTAGCTGGTAACAGGGGATGGGAGTTTGCTTTTTTGCTCTCTGGTGTTTATGGATTGAATGGGCCTTGAGAGGTTGGGTTCATCATTTCTAAATTCTACCCGACAGCTTTTACCTCTGGTGATTGATCATGGCTGTTCAGGGATTAAAGACTTGTCTGTTTCCCTTTTTCTCTCCTATAAGGAACATGGTGGAAGTCAGAGATTTGGGGAGCCTGGGGCTTTTTGCTTTTCTAGGACAGAGGATTAAACCAAGCCGTGTATTTGCTAGGAAAGTGCTGGACCACAGAGTCACATCCCCAGTGTCAGAGGTACAAGTCTTGCTTGTCTCTATACTACCTGGGGATAGCCAGGTTTAGAGAATATAGTCTTTCCAGACTGCTTAGTCACTCCATCATTTATAAGATGGTTAAGGGAAAATGATTATAAATAATTATACAAAGCTAGGGAGCTTAGCCACATGACTGCTTTCATTATGTAAAAGCCAGTTTCGCTTTGTTTCTGACCCCTGAGTACTGAACTCGGGGCCTCTACGTTAGCACTCTACCCCTGAGCTATAGATCTCCAGTTCTGGACTGCCCTCACTTCTGACCCAATTACCAATTTAAAGGGGTTCCCAGAAAGGCCTTAGGGGTCCATAATTCACTGTAAGTAATCACAGAGCTTTTTGGAAGCCGTTATGCGCAGTAGCCTTTTATTTCTGGGCAAGTATACAGATCAAAATTAACCAAAGCGAGAATCATAAGACTGTGTGAGGGTCCAGATGTGGTTGGTGTGCTTTCCTTGCGCTTAGAACAACATGCCTTCCCAACAGAGGGAACGACAGGAAGCATCGCCAAGTGGAGGACTTTACTCCGGCATCAGCCTTCCCAGAGTTTGCTTCTTTTTAAGACTTAGTATCTGAATGATAGTCTGAGTCCATATAGTTAAGACTCAGACTCCAGACCCAACTGTACCTCATGAGAGAGTTGGCTGATGTCACCTGGTCTAGGAGCCTACCATGAATCACCATCAGCATAAACACCAGGGCTGAGGGAATAAAGAATAAAGTCACTAAGGTTGGATAGGGTAGATCATGCCCATAATCTCAGCATTTGAGAAAGGTACAGGCAGAAAGATTGGGAATTTAAGGATGGTTTGGTCCTTGTAGTGAGTTTTTAAGCTGTCCTTGGCCACAAGTTAAGGGAGGAGGAGGAGGAAGAGATCCACTACTATCAAAAAAAAAAAAAAAAAAAAAGGAAAGGAAAGGAAGTCCAAGGCCCAAATTCTTTACTCCATACCTTTTATATTCTTCTGCCTTACAGTGAGATTAAAAAAAAAATATATAGCAGCTGAACTGAATATGGAGAAAGGGTAAAACAGACACACGTTCTAATTTTTAACAATAATCATGCCAGGCTGAGTATTTCTTAGAGTCGTGTTTTTTTAGAAACGGAAGTGAGACACAGCGACACGTACCTACACTATGTTGGGGCTGTAGCAACAGAAGGATGAGGATTTCAGGGCCAGCCTGTGCTACATGAGTCCCTGTCTTAAAATAAAGCAGTAGAGTTGGGCACGGTGACTCATCCTGCACTCCGCAGCCTGTAGGAGGATTACATAAGTCTGTTTTTTTTTTTTTTTTTCTTCTTTCTTTCTTTCTTTTTTCTTTTTTTTTGGTTTGGATTATGTAAGTCTGAAGCCAGCCTTAGTTACAGAGTAAGAGCCTGTCTCCAAATGTTTTTTTTTTTTTTTTTTTTGGTCACAAAAGGACTTGATGGACAGAGACAGTACATAAGGTATGCTAGGAGTCTTGCGAGGACACGTATAGGTAGATCTGGAAGCCAAGAGTTAGGGGAAGAACTATGTGGCTATCCAAAAAGGGCTGTCCCTGGCAGTAATAGGAGCCAGTACAGAATTCAAGATGGGAAAGTGCCTGCCATATTCAAGTGACAAGAAGTTAATTCACTGTGGGAAAGGGATGATCTAGGGGTGAGCTAGCAGATAGAGGATTAACAGCAGAATGCGGAGAACACAAGGAATGCATGCAGGCCCACATCCAGTGAAGAATCCCCAGTCAACAGAAGCAGGCTAGAAATGTCAACAGGGAAATTAATGGACGCCACGAGGAGGGAAGGGAGTCCCTCACCCCCGTTGTCTTCCAGTTTCACCAACAAGATTGGGAACCGTGTTCCCAGTCACTTAACACCTGGCCTCCTTGTCACCCGTGTATAGTAAGGCTTCCTTTGGCATTTTCTGGTTTCTTTAGGTTTGTTGAGACAGAGTTTCACACAGAGTAGGATAGCCTCTGACTTGATATACAGCCAAGGATAACCTTGAACTCCTGACCCTCCTGCCTCTTCCTGATATCACAGGCATGTGTGCTGCCTTGCCCAGCTTGCAAAACTGTGTGGTGTTCTGTGACGTAATGTCCCCAGAAGAAAACAAAACAAAGCCCACACCAATGCTAGAGATTTCTCAAAGCTGGCTGGCTGGTTAGAATTCTGTGGCTGTGCAAAGTTAAATATGGACGATCCAGAGACAAACTGTCTTGGACTCTCTCCAGTTTCCTCAACAGCCATGCATTGGCATCTATGCCATAACCTTGTGACTGTCAGGTAAAACCTCTGGACTGTGTGTCCTTAGCAGACACTGATCTCAAGACTGAAAATGTCCATGATAGCACCCGAAGCCTATAGCCTATAGCCTATAGCCGAGGCCGCCATGCCTTTCTATACTCACCTCCTGAGCATTCCCACCAGTGGAGCTGAAAAAAAAATGCCTTGCTTCATAGTCATCATTGTGACTTGACTTTCAAGACTGTAAATCTTAACACAACCATTTTCACACTGGAGCGTGTTGTTTTAAGCAACACGGATCCCTGTTTCTGAGACATAGCCACTCATATCTGGCTCAGAATAAGCTATCTCTTGTTCCATTTGAGTTGAGGTTTTGTTCTGTGTTGACTGCCTTAGAAACCACCTTGAGAACCCAGTTTCAAAGACAGCTCCTTAGATAATAAATACACCAAAACATTCCTACTGATTCTTTTAGATTCTTTTAACAGTGCAACTTTGGAGGCCACCGAGGTCATTCGTGTGTGTGTGTGTGTGTGTGTGTGTGAGAGAGAGAGAGAGAGAGAGAGAGAGACAGACAGACAGACAGACAGACAGAGAGAGAGAGAGCACTGTTAAGACAGTTCCAGTGACTCTTTCTTTAGAAGTCTCCACCCATTTGGGGCGTGGCTACTGTCTTTTTCTTCCACGTTTCTCTTCCCTTCTTTCTTAATGTCTATACTGACATCTATATTAACATCTTTTTCTTGATAAGCTCCAGCTTTGATTCATATTGACCAATGCTGAAATTCTTTTCGGGGAGTCAGTCAACAATCTGACTTCACCTCACAGGAATGGTGGTCTCAGCTGCTTGGGAGGCTGAGGCAGGAGAGCTGCAAATTCAGGAGCCATCTGGGCTTTAAGGGATCTTCCTTCTACCCCAGTGGAACATGGCTACACATCATCTAATGACAACTGCTCAACCCGCGGGTGGCCACGCTATGCTGTGTCTCCTGCTCGTGATACAATACGTGAAGAGAGCCAAGTAAAACTGCACATGGAAACTGAAAGCCTTGACTGCGATATGAGTGCCTGATAGGAACTGGTGCTTCTCAAGAGAGACGGTGGCCAACAGGCCCCTGGAAGGCTGCTCTTCAAGGTCACCGGGCACCAAAGCAATGCAAGCTGCAAGATTAAGCACTACTTCAGCCCTACAGAAAGGCAAAGGCCTTAAATTTGGGCGACACGTGGCATCAGAGCAGACCCAGGACACAGAGGGCCGTGCCAATCGGCACAAATCACTGTCATTTGTACTGAAACTAGAATATTCACTTCTCACATGCCGTCATTTTCTCTCCTAAATGTGAATATTCAACAAGGATGCCTTTTTATGTATAAGAACGCTTAGAACTATGATTAACATTCAGAAACTGAGAATGACTTAAACGGCCAATAAGCAGACTTAGAGGGCACACAATTAACATTTAGAATAATAAACGACATATAGGCCTCAAGCCAACACCCCCCCCCCAGAAGAAAAACAAAATTGAACAAATACAAAATACAAAATACTCGATTTGTGACTCTACATTCCTAATGTTAAAAAACGAGCTAAACCAGCCAAGTGCCATGAGGCGAGAGAACCCATTGCAGAAAAGGAGACTGGGAAGAAGGACCATGGGACACCACATAGTGGGTGCTACACTTGGCGCACATGCCAGTTAAACTAGGTGAGCCCAACTTGTGAAAAGTCTCCAGAGTATGTGCCGACACTTGGTACTAACCAGCATCAATATTAAGCGTCAATAAAAATGATTGTGAGAGTAGCCAAGGGCCTGGGTGATGAGTCAGCACTTGGATGCACTGCCCCACCTTGAGTGAGAGACAGGAACAAAACACATTGCTGAGTCAAAAAACAAAACAAAACAAAAAAAAAAAACAAAAACTGTGTTTTTTTTCTCAATTTACAGATGCCATTTCTACTGACTTTTTTTTTTTTTTTTAAATGACACAGGGGCAGCCTCCGGGCAGCTGAGGCCACAAGATTTCTCTCCTTTGCATTTAGCTTCAATTGAAGATGCTGAGACTGACCCAGGAGGTTCTAGAGTTCTCCAGAAGAGAGAATCTACTCCAAAGAACCTGAGCAGACTGAGACCGTCCCCTCCGCGCTTAGGCTGACACTAAAGTGACTTACTGTGTCATTTTTGTCCCAAGGCCGGTTAAATTGTGGCACCGCTCTGAAACCCACGTTTAGAGTCTTAAGCGAAGTTGCTCTAATAAAGCTCTAAAAAAAAAAAAAGCCAAACAGTTCGAGTCCATGCAAGCTGGAGATGAGAAGGCTGTTGAGGAATCTTATAGGGTATCATTTCTAATAAAGTATTGGTAATTAGAACCCACATAAAAACAAAAGCTCTTTGGGACCCTGTGTAGTTTCCCTTAAGCAAAGGGGCTAGCTGAGAATTCTATTACTGCCTACCCCCAGCCTTGCCATGCAAGTGACTTTATATGAAACTGTCTGTCATTTTATGATCCCAAACACCTGTGAGTCCTGACTGGGTCTGGTTTGCTGCTCCTTTTTGCCCTCCCTAATTTTAATCTTTTATGCTTTTCACTTCTTTTCTTTTAATCACTTTTTCCTTTGCAAATTATTTAAAAAAAAATTTTTTTTTTTTTTTTGGTCCAGCAGTGTGTTTATTTCCACTATAAAGATAACGTCATCAGGTGAAACTTCGGCTCTCACCTGAGATGACTTGAAACAAGTGCACGCCTTTCTCAAACTTAAGCTCACCCCCCACCACCACCACCTCCCCACCCCACCCCACCCTGTGCCTTGAGTCTGAGGCCCACTGGCAGGTCTGGACAAGCTGCAGGGCCTCTCAGCCATATCTGCTTGAGAGAGAGAGAGAGACCCCCCATACAGGCAGCTGCTGAAGATCCTCAGCCAAGATAAGCCAGCGGCGGTCATGTCCACCCATCGAATCCTCACTGCAAAGCACGTCTCTACCATCCAGAGAACATCCTGTGAGTTAAGGATGCAAGGCTCCAACAATCCCAACAGAGTGGAATATTCCAAGTGATCCACACTGGGAAACCAGCCTTGTTATAAAACCTGCTAGTGGAAGAGAGGTATTTGAGTACCCGGTGCCTCGTGGCAGTGGGAGAGAAAACAGAGGTCTGAAGCAAATTCCAATAGTAGTGTCTAATGTGCATGCTGTCACCAGAAGTGCACTGTCCTGACAGCCTTTAAGGCAGACAAACCCTCAGAGGCTGGCATGAACATCAAGATTGCAAACTGTGACTTCAACAGCAAATTCCATCTTTTACAACCAGCAGGGTACTTTGTGGGGAAGCCTGACCTTCTCCGCATGTAGACGCACATAGCCTGGTACCTGTGCGTTGGCAAGTGGATTCCTGCCCTCTGACCTACAGAGATTCAGGGGAACTGCCAGAGAGGTGCCGAGCAGGAGATGCGACACTCTTCCTATGTGGCTATGGTGAGAACACATTCAAAGATCAACTCTTTCATGCTCAGTCCCAGTGAGAGCCAAGCTCTGGGGAGCACTGTGATGGACCCATGGATACATGTGGGTCATCAAGGTGAGGAACTTATGTGGGGGTCACATCCTGTCTTCAAGGTTACAGACCAGACTTCTTAATGGGCCAGAAAATCCAACCAGACAATGGCTTCCTATGTCTTCTGCCGAGCTCGTTTTAACTCTGAGCCTTGCTGCACAGCTAGCTACCCTGGCACTTGAAGGGGCAGCCTTCAGATGATCCCAACAACAGCGCACCTTTCCCATCTGGTAGGGTACAGCTTAGGCTGTCGGATAACCTCAAGGCGTGTGTTTTCAACAGCCTGAGGTTGACCTTTCACGGCTTCTCTTAGAATCATCAGAGGATCCCGAGGACAAAGAGATAGAGCGGAAGAGAGTGGCACAAGCTCCTACCAGCTCCAACCCACCCAGACAGCAATAAGATGCCTCTCCCCTCCCATCGTCTCCCAACATCGCCCTCCCACCAAACACAAGTTACAATAATACAGCCAGCCTTGACTAAACAAAACATCCGTGCAGGGTGGCTGGGTCTGGGCTGTTCCATGGAGCACAATAGCTGTGAGGTCTCCCTGCCCGGCACAGCCACAGCCTTCCCTGTGGTCTTTCCCTCCACCCAGGCAGTATAGCACAAGTGACAGAGCTCCAGATAAACCAGTTTCTAAGGGGTATGTCTGAAAAGAAATCCATTCCCGCTGGGAAGCATGAACCTGTACTGGCTCAAGACTCTGCCTAAGGACCTGGCTATAGCCTCTTTGTCTAAGAACTGGCCAAGATCACCAGGGGACCAATCCTAGCTTCTTTTAGCAAGTTCAGCTTCCGCAGCACAGGAAGAAATGGCTGCTTCAAGGGTTCCGATTAGAATCTGAATGACCCCTGGAGAAGTCAGTGGCTCAGTGGGACACCAGGGAAGAGAGAACACAGTTTTCCAAGGTCCAGGTGGGCTCTTTGCTGGCAGATGCTTGGTGCTGGGGGCTCCCCTGCAAGGCAAACTCCAAGCGGCCTCACCACGCGATCTCCGGAATCCTTCAGTCCAAATCCCCTTGGCCTTGAGGAGTGTCACTCGAATCCTGACAGAGTTCTGGGCTCAGCTTTCAATAGATTGATCCATCCGCCTCTGTTGGAAAAGAGGAGATTCTGTAAAGTAATCCAGCAGGAGAGAGCAAGACTTGAGTAAGCCACAGTAAGCCACAAAGAATTCAGAGTTTGGGTCTTTCTCTCTCCCCCACCCTGGCCATCCCCGGACAGGAGCGAGCCACTACGCCACTTGCCAGTCAGGGAATGAGGTGGTCAGGGGAACAAGAAGACCCGCTGAAGGGTTCTACCGCATTCTGAGCAGCTCTGCACGCTTTCTACCCTTCTGCTCCGAGCAGCTGAGGGCCAAGGCCACCTTTCCTGTGAGCTCTTTTGGGAATGGAGATGGCATCGGTCTCCCTTGGGTCAGGGTCTCTCTGCTTTCTGCATTCTGGGAGAGCCATCGTCTAAAGCGCTGGCTACCCATCACTTCTCTTTGCTGGTTAGCATAAGCCAGGCACCAGCAAGTCCACAAAATGCTTTGTCCCCCGGCCCTCACCCCCATCTCTGTACTCCTTGTCTTCTCTTCCCGACACTGTCAAGCATCCAAGACCTGAAAGACCAATGGGCAAAGCGATTCCCAGGCTGTCTATCTCAGGGCTGCGGCGGAGGTGGCGGGGGGGGGGGGGCAGTTGGTCAACATATTTCTCTGCTCTGGCTGAGGCCTTAGAGGTCAACCTAAAGGCTCCTCCTCAAGTCAAAGATCTTTGGGGAGGGGTCCGGGAGGAAAAGGCTGAGTTCCTGAAGCTGCTAAGGATGGTCCAGCATCCATCCTGCATACAGATTCTTTTAGGGATCAAATGCATAACATGTTTTGGGAGTTCATCAAACACACGGATTTCCCCACTTTGAAATTGGGACCAGTGAAATGTTCTATGATTATAAAATTATCAGAAACATTTCCTTCTGTAGTTCTTATTTATGCTATCAGAGAGACATTATAAGAGAAAGAATTACCTCCCTGAGAGAACTACCTAAATGGCACTTATTTGGATGGTTGGTTAAATATTATTGTCAGCTAATAATATTTTGTTGTTGTGGGTTTTTTTTTTTTTTTTTTTGAGGCAGTATCTTGTCATGTAGCCCAGGCTGTCCTAGAACTCACTGTATAAATCAGGCTGGCTTCAAATTCTTGGAGACCCACCTCTGCCTCCGAGTACTGAGATAAAGGTATGACTTGGCCAAATAATTTATTTTTGATGAGCTTGGGTCAGTGAATAGGTCAGCTATTCCGGTACGCAAATTGAAGGGAGGAAAAGATTACAAGTATAATTAAGGGTAGTTACAAATAAATAAAGAAAATTGGGACATGGTAAAAACAATTTATTTTTTAGACACAGCCTTGTATAACCCAGTCTGGTCTGAGACTCGCTATGTGGCTGAGGCTAGCCTTGAACTCCTGAGCCTTCTCCCTCTACCTCGCAAGTGCTGGGAGTGTACACCTAGCCGCCATTTGTATGTCGTTTGAGTTTGTGATAAGGTATGGGGAGGGTGAAGAGGAGATCATTCAAATCATAACAATCGGATGACTTTGATTCAGCCATGACTGGACTGGAGCATCAGTAGCACAGACTGAACCTAGAACATGTTCAGTATTCAAACAAACAAACCCCCCATTGGGTTTCTCTTAACTTGAAAACAGTTTCTGTCTCTAGCACTCAAGCAAACCTGAGAGAAACAGTTATTTGGGCATTGAGATACTGAGGATCGGACCATTATTTGAATCCAACTACACTTAGCAGGGCACACAGCTGATCCCAGCTACTTCAGAAGATCCCAGCTACTTCAGAAGATCCAAGGCCTTCCTGAACATAGCATCTCAAGACTCTGACTTTAAAAAAAAATTAAGAACCAGGCGTGGTGGCGCACGCTTTTAATCCCAGCACTCGGGAGGCAGAGGCAGGCGGATCTCTGAGTTCAAGACCAGCCTGGTCTACAGAGTGAGTTCCAGGACAGTCAGGGCTACACAGAGAAACCCTGCCTCGGGGGGGGGGAAAGGAAAGAGAGAGACAGACAGACAGACAGAGAGAAGAAAGAAGAAAAGAAAGACCCAAAAATTTAATAATTGGGGGGGGAAAAGGGCGACTAAAGCTAGTACTTAAAGAGGCAAGTGAATCATGGGTTAAGCTCAGTCTCTTGAGCTACATACTGAGGAGCCATAGAACAGCCTGGGCTACATAGCAAGACCTTGTCTCAGAAAGGAACAAACAAGAGCAAAGGCTGGGTATTAGGCTTGTTTCAGTAGTCTGAGGACCTGAGGCTGGATCCCTAACACCCCTGTAAAAAGCTAGGTGAGGCCACAGGAGGCTGAGGCAGTAGGATCTTAGCCTAGCCAGAAGGCATATTTCAGTGAGATGGCCCAATCTTCAAAGCTAAGGTGGAGAACAGTTACACAAAATACCAAATATGAACATCTGACTTTTACATATATGCACACGCCCATGTGGTTACATATATGCACATGCCCATGTGGTTACATAAATGTGCATGCCATATGGAAAAACACACAAACAGGGGTGAAATACTGTCCTTAATTTGTTTGTTTGTTTGTTTGTTTGTTTTGAGGCAGGGTTTCTCTGTGCAGCCCTGGCTATCCTAGAACACTCTCTGTAGACCAAACTGGCCCAAAGAGATCTGTCTGCCTCTGCCTCCTGAGTGCTGGGATTAAAAGCATGGGCCACCACTTCCTGGCTGGCCTTAACTTTTGTTAACTGTATTTGTTTGGGCTGGAAATATAAACCGTATGAGAACAATATGCAGAACAAAGGCCATATGCAAGATTTACTGTTATAAACCTTCATCAATTAGTGCTCCAATAAATTATACATTTTATGCTTTTATTTTACTTTTTTTAAAAAAGATTTATTTATTTATTTTATGTATATGAGTACACTCTAGTTGTCTTTAGACACACCAGAAGAGGGCATCAGATCACATTGCAGATGGTTGTGAGCCACCATGTGGTTGCTGGGAATTTGAACTCAGACCTTTGAAAGAGCAGTCAGTGCTCTAAACCACTGAGCTATCCCTCCAGTCCCTCTTTTTAGCTTTTAAAAGGTTTGTTTTTTTTTTTCCCCTCCCAATGTGTGTAATACACAAATATATTTAACAAAAACATGAGAGAGAGATCCTACTCTATTTGACACAGATTTAGTGTCTTTGTGTGAAAGATCAGGTTTTATGACCTCACCTATTTATAAAATGTGAAAGAGAGGTTGAATTTGTGATAAACACAGCAACAGCAAACAGTATAAAATTAAAGATCAGCTGAGTCTGTGAGCCCAGGGCTGATGCCCTCTTACCTTCAATTCAACAGAACTGAGTGCTGGCCTAAGGGCACCAGACACCAGATTAAACAGTGAATTAAATGTGCGTAAGAGGTTGGAGATGTTTCCCATTAGTCATCAAAGAATGAATGTGGACATTTACCTCCACTTGCCAATTCAAACTTCACTAGCATAACAGCAGAGATTAATTTGAAAGGTCAACCTCAGAATTAACAGGCCCTGCAAGGAGAAACAGCAGCACAGAACCTGATGTATGTTAGCTTTTCAGCAAACACGAGAAAACTCAAATGAGAAGGCAGGCCTCGCGCCTCATCCTGTAATCCTATCACTGGGGAAGCTGAGGCAGGAGGATGACCTTGAATTCAAAACCAGTCTGGACTACATAGCAAGCTACTGCAGAAAAAGGTTGGAGACACAACTTAGGCTTAAGAAAACACACTCTCTCTCACACACACATACACATGTACACATATATACACATTCATTCATACTCATACATATACACACATAGTTAAATATACACACTCACAATACACATAACATACATTTTATATATATATATATATATATATATATATATACACTTATAGTTACATATGCATACTCACACATACTCATATCACAATATATATCCATACACACTCATCCATACACTCATCCATACACACTCATCCATGCATATATACATACTCATATACAAGCATTTACTCATATACCCACTCATACATACATACTCTTTTTATTATACACACATACTTTTTTTTTTTTTTTCCCCCAAGAGAAACCCTGTCTCAGGACAGAACTGTCCTGGAACTCACTCTGTAGACCAGGCTGGCCTCAAACTCAGAAATCCACCTGCCTCTGCCTCCTGA
>NC_034590.1:148632770-148635697 GCF_900095145.1 Mus pahari
TAGTGGCCAGCCAGCCTATTCTTCTCTGTGAGCATCATCTCAAGAGCAATATAGCTAGCTCCTGGAAAATAATATCCAAGGATGACTTCTGCCCCCCCCCCCCCCCCACGCTGACGGGAAGAACAAGGACTCACTGCAAATATGATTTACAATGATTCAGGTTGCTATGCTCACTACACCGGCAGACCATTGGAGGTTTACTCTCCCAAGTGACAACTCCGCAAAGCTCTGGACTTCAGAGCCTCAGTCACTCCTGCAGGCAGCTAGGCTGTTCTGAAAAGAAGAGACTCCATGAGTGCCTAGGCGGGAGGAGCCACGCCCCCTTCCCACAACCCTGGCTCAGCATCGGTAGCAGGTGATTTGGGTGTGGCTTTCAGGCTACCTTTACTGTTTCTGATTTCTTGTAGAAGTCCAAATTGCAATATCCTTTCTGGGTGGCGGTTTGGTAACGTATCAGAATTCTTAACTGTGGTGGTTAGGCGCGAGGACCCACGGCTTCATGGCTGTCCTGGGCTTCTCTGACCTCAGCTCCAGCTCCGAGGGACTCCAGGCTGACCCAGAGTTTGCCAGAGCTGCAGGAGGTGCTGGATCACTCAGAGAAGATGTTTGTGCAAAGCGAAAGTCTATTGAAAACTGCCCAACAAGGCAACTGGACGCTACGGTCAAAGTGCACGCGGTATTGCCAAACATCAAGAGTTTTGAAGAAGAGCCAACAACAGTTTTGAGCGATTTGTGACTAAATAGTGAAGGAGGGCGTTGACTGACTGGACATGTGACCCTTGTCCCTAGTTCCCGGCTGCTGTTCTGTGGATCCACCAACTCTTGTTTGTAAATCAGCCTCAGAGGCTTAAGATGTCCGTCTGACTCCCAGAGGATGGGAAACTTCAGGGATGGGACTCAAAGAGAGCAAGCTCAGAGCTTCCAGGCACAGAGCCAGCTTGTGCAAGGAAAATGACCAGGGTCAAAGAGGAGCTCCACACAAAACAAATGCAGTCTATTATCCAAAAAGACCTACAGTCATTAATATGATCAAGTTGAACAGCAGGGAGTCAAAATATCCAAGGGAACAGAAAACCATTTAACGAAAACACAAAAAGGCTCAATCCATTAATGCTGGATACTCCAGCACCCGCCTGACAGTAATTGACCTATCAGACAGAAAATGCACAAGGCCAAGAGGAACCTAGCCGGTCCTAGCCAGTGCCATCTGGATCTGTTTACATTTGAAGAACATTCATCCGACAAGTATGGGTGAACATCATTCTCAAATTCAGATAAAACATTCACTGAGGTTACATTCCAGACTGAAAGCCACACTTTAACAGGCTTAAAAACAGAAGTCCTACAAATAGGCGTCCACACCTGGCATGATGTCACTCACCTCTCATCCCAGCACTCAGGACTGGGAGCTAGAAGCTTGGCCTTTAGCAAGACACTATCTGGAAGCAAAAAGATGCATGATCTTGGAGTTGAGTGACATTAAACTAAGAATAGCAGAAACATAGCCGGGAAGCCTCTAAATATTTGACAATTGCCCGCTATATTTCTAAACTGGTGATACATGCTGTTAGACCCAAGTACTTGCCAGCAGAGGTAGGAGGATTTTTTTTTTTTTGAGTCCACAAAGTCCAAGATCGTACTAGACTAGGCTTACCATCTTAGAATTGCAAAAATCGAAAGGCACAACACCGTCCAAAACAAACCAAAATGAATATATTTCTAAATGTCACATAGGTCAAAGATGTCTCAAGAGAAATCTGAATATTTTAAACTGAATGAAAATAGAGTATATTCAAATGTGTGTGATACAACAAAGACAGAGTTGGGGTGGGGCAGATCTGCAACACTGAATAGCATATGTAAGAAAACAGTGACCAGTACAGGTGCCTGCAGTCTTGGCAGACACTTAGGGAGGAAGAAAAATGGTAAAAATATCTGTAGATACAAGCCATGTATTTAGATGAATAAGATACATTTGTAGTCACAAATTAGTTTTAAAATCAGTTCCTGGCATTTTCTCCAATGATAAGAATTCTTTGGAGGGCAAGCAACAGGACCAAGAATAATCTCACCTACCTTCTTTTTTTAGACAGGGTCTAGCTGTGTAGCCCCAGCTAAGCCTAAAACTTGCCATCCCCCTGTCTCAACCTCCTAAATTCTGGGATCACAGGTGTGCACGCCTGGCTCTTGCCACATTTTTTGCTGATTTCTATATTACATAAATGGGAGTTGGCGGTGACATCAGGTTATGTGTGGAACACTCTCACCGAGAAGTGCTTTGTCTCCGCCTCGTGGTCAGGGCTGGCTTTGCACTGTCAGCAGCACCCTTCAGGGTGCTAGTTCAATCAGATGAATAGCATCAGAATATGATCTAAAACTCAACAAAGTTCTTACCATACAGATTAAAGTGTGGATACTTAGATCCTTCTTAGAAGGGGGAACAAAAGACCCGTGGAAGGAGTTACAGAGACAAAGTTCAGAGCAGAGACTGAAGGCATGACCATCCAGAGACTGCCCCACCTGGGGATCCATCCCATATACAACCACCAAACCCAGACACTATTGGAGATGCCAACACAAGCTTGCTGAAAGGAGCCTGATATAACTGTCTCCTGAGAGACTGTGCCAGTGCCTGACAAATACAGAAGTGGATGCTCACAGTCATCCACTGGACTGAGCACAGGGTTCCCAATGAAGGAGCTAGAGAAAGTACTCAGGGAGCTGAAGGGGTTTGCATCCCCATAGGAGGAACAACAATATGAACCAACCAGTACCCCCAGAGCTCCCTGGGACTAAACCACCAACCAAAGAAAACACATGGTGGGACTCATGGCTCTAGCTGCATATGTAGCAGAGGATGGCCTAGTTGGTCATCAATGGAAGGAGAGGCCCTTGGTCCTGTGAAGGTTCTATGCCCCAGTAGAGGG
>NC_034590.1:148636035-148643057 GCF_900095145.1 Mus pahari
AAAAAAAAAAAAAAAAAAAAAAAAAGGCTGGCAAGATGGAAGATGGTGCAGCTAGTAACTCACTTGCTGCCAAGACCAAGGACCTGTGCTGATTCCCTGAGGCCCACATGGCAGGAAGAGAACCACCTGCTTATGATCCTGCCCTCCACATTGGTGGTGCGACATGGGCACCTTGTACCCCCTCCCCCCAATACACTCACACACTTTTTAATTTTCTCTTTTTTTTAAAAGCCAGGAGTGGTACGGCTGGCCAGCGAGCCCCGGGGCAATGAAGGATGCTGTTTTAACACAAGGTGCAAGGCACCTGAGGAGTGACACCAGAGGACTCTGACACTCCCATGTACACACACTCCCATGAACACACACATTTTAAAATATTAAAGTAAAAAAAAAAAAAAGACTTCACAATTGATCAGTGTTCTACAGCAGAGATGCCAAGATGATGATCTCACTGCTGGAATAGATGCCAGCGCCTCCCCCCAGCCTCCATGAAGCAGTGTGCTACATATTCATATGCATGCTTGTGTCACAGAACTTAGGGGCGCACTCCTTGTTTTTGTTTTCTTAAAGACAGATTTTTCCTACAGAGTCAGAGCGACCCTTGGAGCTCATGTTTCTGATTCCCCAGTGTTGGGATCATAGGCGTGCATGGCTAGACCTAGTTGGGGACAAATTCTTTTTGTAAAGTTTATATGAGTACATTGTAGCTGTCTTCAGATACACCAGAAGAGGGCACTGGATCCCATTACGGATGGTTGTGAGCTAACAGGTGGTTGCTGGGATTTGAACTCAGGACATCTGGAAGAGCAGTCAGTACTCTTAACCACTGAGCCATCTCTCCAGCCCGGGGACAAACTCTTTAAGACTTGTATTTCTTACCTCAAACGCATATCGATTTCTCAAGACACATCTGTGAGAACTTTAAGTGTATGCTAACCACTGAGGACCTCAAATAAGTGAACCCAAACTTTTTTTTTTTTGGAACATATTTCTTGGCCACACAGTAGTACAGGCCTATAATCTGAATACCAGAGAGGTGGAGAGGTCAGGGGGGCAGCCTGAATTTCAGGTCAGCCCTCATAAGCAAGTCTATATCTCACTTTGTCCCCACCCTTTTAGAGAACTCACTGAATAGTCCTGGATAGTTAGGAATTTCCTACGTAGACCAGGCTGGCCTCAAACCCAGAGGTCTACCTGACTCTACCTATGTTGGGCCTAAGCCACCACACCAACTCCATCTGCCTTTAAACAAACCAGTCTTTTTGCTTTGTTTCCCTTGTTTGAAGGCATTCCGCAAGCTCCATGCTCTCCCATTTTTCCCAATGCTCATACCTTGCTGCGCTGTCTAGGACCTCAGACAGAAGTCTGACTAGAGAAGGTGATCTCATGAGGGCCTTAGAAGTGTCAGCGCCCCATCATTAAGCAGTAGCTGTATCTGCTCCAGAGTCCCCTAGCAGGGCAGAGGCGGGCTCTGTATTTGCTGACGCTTTCCTCATCAAATATTCTCATAAACCTACTGTAATATCATACGCTGTTACACTGCTACTATAATAATACTAATTGAGTTGAGAAGGGCTCCCTCTGTATCTACTAAAACATTCATGTTAAATTGGTGTTTTTTTTTCTTAAGGTTTATTTTATTTATATGAGTACATTGTCGCTGTCTTCAGACACACCAGGAGAGGGCATCAGATCTCATAACAAATGGTTGTAAGCCACCATGTGGCTGCTGGGAATTGAACTCAGGACCTCTGGAAGAGCAATCAGTGCTCTTAACCTCTGAGCCACCTCTCCAGCCCCAGTGCTAATTTCTTTATCTGAGTGTGGGAGAAGCGGTTTAACTATGAATTCACCTGAGTCAGCGACACTGCTTAGCAAGAGCCTGGTCGCTAACACAGAGGTTATTTAGAAGACTAGAAGATGGGACTGTTTCCTAACCGCTGTTACTAGGTACCAACAAATGCACTTACGTGTGTGGACACAAGCACACCCATGTCCACTGCTTCCTTCAATAGATTAACAGAAGCATGAAATCCTGTCAAATGTGAATGTTGACAGGGAAGCTCAAGTATTTCATCGAAACTACAAAGTCACACGACACAAAGCGCAGAGTTCCAGGTCAGATTTATTGTAAACAGGGTAACCTCAGGACCCCGCCACACTGGCAGTGTCACCTGCTCTTACACTGACTGATTAAAAAGACTTTTAAGTCTCTGGCAACTCGTGACTTTTTCACACATCTCACTTGCAGAAGACTGAGTACATGCGGTCTCTGGACAGTATGTTCTTGTTCATGGACCACAACCTGGACCCACTGAGATGAACCGGTCGGGATGCCAAGTGACACACAGGAGCTCTGGAACACACTGAACACCACGTGCAGGTTCATGGAAGACGACATGGGATTGTTTCCAATCTCTTCAGGTGCCTTTTCTCATACAAATGACAAACTTTTAACTGTACCCATTTTTTTTTTTTTAAAGAGCTAAGTTACTCAACGGCATGTGATCATTTACAGAAAAGGTAGCAGACTGTTGTTTGCTTTTACAATGATGGATTCAAACACTCAGGTGTAAGTTTAGATTCATCTTTGTATATATTTTGCAGTTCGATGAAAAGCTGCATAGTCACACTGGGCGGGGTGGCGCACGCCTAATCCCGGCACTTGAGAGGTGGAGGCAGGAGGATCAAGGAGTTCAAAGTCAGCCTTGGCCACTCGGCCAATTGCGCAGAGGAAAAGGCAGTGCTGACTCATGTCTTCTGATGGGATGGACAAAGACAGGCTTCTCGCCGGGACTCTTAGAACATGTAGATAGAAGACGGGCGCAGCACCACAGGGACAGCGGCCTCCACGGCCGCCCAAGTTCACCGTATTTGGAAAATGTGAAACTTAACCTGTGAAAAGCCGAGAGATTCTACAGCAGAAAATCCTGGCAAATCAAGTAACATGGGCAGGAAGATGTCACCTGGAAACGCCACTCTTGGCCTGAGCTGGTGGACGAACAGGAGCGCTTTGCTTTCTGTTACTATTGCCTGTGTGTGGAAACATAGCCACGCTTGTTCTTGTAGCAAGTTTTAATAGCAAATACTTTAAAACAGCTGTTAAATCTACAGGAACATTTTCACCTAAAATAGTATCTTGTGAAAAAAATAGTTTTTTAAAAGTCCACTCCAGTCATCATCTGTATGTTTATATTCATATATTCAAAAAAATAACACTTAAGGCAAGATGAGACCGGAAGCAGCAGGGAGTTTAGAGTCTTACGGGGACTGGCTATTTCAGAATGCAACCGTTTCGTATCTCCAAGGAGGTGGCTTTGTATTTGCTGCCTTGTAAGTCCCTAAAGGGGCAAATGTTTTAGTTCACACACTGATCACAATATCACCCTAGGAGTTGTAGGGAGTTACAACAGCTGATCTTAGCACAGCACGTCTGCTGATGGAACACAGCAAACCAACTACGAAAAACAGAAATGTCAACAGAATCAGATGAGAGAGAACTCACAGGAATCCTGAGAAATTCCGAACGTGATGTAAGGTCAACCTGCGTTTCTAGCACTGTAAATCGGGTATTCTGGGGTTTCCAGCATTTGACTAAGAAGATTAAAAAACACCCAAATTTTATAAAATCAGCAAGTTCACTAATAAAGGAACACGGCATTGCTTTGTGCATCATCTGCCAAATGTGATGTTCTCTGTTGGTTTACAGGAAACCATCAAATAGAAAGCAGATGTGAGGATTGGTTTTCAAAAAGGTAATCCTTTCTAAATGTTTTGAAGCCTTTAAGAAAAAAAAGCTCTTTTTTTTTTTCCCCAAGACAAGTGACTATTTTACAGAATAAGGAAGAAAGACTGTATTGGGATATCTTTCTTCAGATTAAGCAGTTAATATAAGGGAATTTCTCTTAGGAATAAAAAGGAAAAAAATTAAGATATTTAAGAGATTTTAAAAATATTCTACATCTATAAGATTTTATAATTTTATTACTTTGGGTTTTTAACATTTCTACATAATAATGCCTGATTAACTCTTCTCTGTTTGTCTCTCTAATAGCAAGCCAGAAACTACTCAAAGCTGAGACTGTTTTCCTAGGACCTGGAAGACACAGGAACGTGTCTACTTTCTTCAGAGTTTTGCAGCCATGAAGTTAATATGTGGTTTCACGAGGGGAAACAGTGGCAGGCCACGCTTGAACTCAGTCATGTTGTGAATCACTTCAGGCTGAAAAGGAAAAAAAAGTTCTTTAGTGTGCTATATTTAAAAATTAGACTAAGCAGGATATTGACTTTGGGGGGCAGGCAGGAAGGGGGGGGCATGTAATATAGTAAGGGTCATGGAGTCCCATGAGTCTGTTCTGTAGAGACCCATGGGACTCCTGGCTTTCACTGGGCATACGTGGGCTGGCTAGGACAAAAGCCTGATGACACTGCCCATTTTTTCACCCTTCGGGGAAAGGATAGTCTTTCAAGATTAGTAAATACAGAGGTACTGTGGAAAGGGCCACACATTGCCACTCTAGTATTTGAATCTGTGAAAGATATGGCTGGAGGTGACTTTGCCTACAGTGACACAGTTCATGCCAGAGACAAAGCCAGGAGCAGAGGAGCACCCCTGCATGCCTAGCACTTGTGAGATCGAGGCAGGAGGATTAGGAGTTTGAGGGCAGCTTCAGCTACACAGGAGTTTCGGGCCAGCCTGAACCACATGACAGCAAAACAAAGAACAGAGGAAAGGCAGACACAGACAGAGGCTGAGTGACAGAAACTGGAAGAGACCTCAAATAATCTCAACGCCGGTGACCTGAACCTCCTGGTTCTCATTTACTCTGATGAACAAACTCTAAGTATGAAGGCCTCGGGCAAGCCTAAGGTTTCTTACTTGTGGCAAGGGTGGCGCTTCGGACAAGTTTACATCATTCTGAGAGGGGAACTCTCCAACAACAGGACCTGGAAGAGAACAGAGTCTTCACTCTTTATTCACACAACAACAATTTTCAAAGAAAAATCTGAGCTAGACTTAGTACTTTAAAACACACACACACACAATTGTACCAGGCTCTTAACGTACTTCTTAGTTCCTCTCACCATGCTTGCTACAAGACCTGAGGGCTGGTCCCAAGTACTGCTCAAGGGTGTTGTTGTGAGGCCACACACCCTTGGCCTGGACAGCTTGACTTCTCTGGTCTGACTGGGTTAGATCTGAGGCTCTGCCCTCCTGCAAAGCAAGAAAGGACTGTGCGGGTGACACCCCTGCCCTGCCCTGCCCTCTGCAGGTGGGTCCCTGCAGCTGCTTTTGGAGATGTGCCCGGATTGGCACAGCCACCCTGGGCTGGCTTTCTCCTCCACTCCCCTCCCCTCCCCCCAAACCTCTGCTTCAACAGAACAGACCCTGCCTCAGGTCCTTTTGTTTAGATCTTTTCTTTCTGACGTTCTGCAAGGTGAATGACTATGGTAAGGGACAGCCATCATGTGGCTCAGTATGAGATTAAAAAAGAGATTTAAAAAAAAAAAAAAAAAGTCAATATCCAATACTTACAAGAATCCATTTCCCTGGCAAGAACATGGACGGATACTTTATGTCTCCTCGGTGCGTCTATAGCCAACATTTCCTAAGCACAAACAAAGCCAAGGTCAGTCTCTTGAACTACTAAACAACTTGAAGTTCTCTCTGGCTCTCTGAAGAATCAGTCACCATAGAAGCTTTCTTTCATTCCCTCTCACATGATTTTACTCTAAAAGATTCTAGAGGGCAAGCAAGACTTAATTGTGGGGCTTGGAATCAAACCTAGAACCCGACACATGCCAGGCAAACGTTCTACCACTGGGTTATACCTACCCCTAGCACTACCAAACATGACTCCTATTTTATAGGTGAGGAAACTGAAGCCCAAGGGAATTAAGTGATCCGCTTAAACTCATAGTCGGAACTTGATATATACACCAGACAGGCCTTGGCATCTGCCTGCTTCTGACTCTCCAATTCTGGGATTAAAGGCATGTGCTACATGCCTGGCTGGGCTTTTCCTTACATTTCTTATTTGTGGAAGATGGACACACATGTGGAAGTCAGAGACAACTGTACGATATCCTCTCTGACTAATTTATGGTCAGCTTTATAGTAGGCACCTTTACCCGTTGAGCCACCTCATGTCTGGACCACCATTCATAAACCATTCTTTTTTTCCTACCCCTTCCTTGCTTCCTTTCATCCTTTCTTCTTTCCTTCTTAGAGTATTGCTATGCAGCTCAGGTAGGCCTTGAACTTGAAATCCTCCCTTCTCAGCCTACCCAGTGCTTAGATCATATGCCTGTGCTACAGTGCCTGGCTCCTCTAGTGATCTTCACTCAGGACAATCATGACCCTTGTTCCTCTAAATCTGTACAAGAGGACCGCTGGTAAGCTGTGGCTTTCTCACCTATTACAGGATTGGAAACCAATACTCAGTGAGTCTTGCCTTGAATACAGCAATCTTCTGCACAGTTGCTCACACGATGCTGTCATGATGCTTATTTTAATGATGTGGACTCAAGGAGAGAAATGCTGTACCCTAGTCAACAGCATGCAAGCGCTCTTAGCATCCAGGTTCTTCTGAGGGATTCCCTTTGCTTATAGCCACAGAGGCCAACAGTGTAAGCCTGGTGCACAGAGCAGGGAGAAGTTTCTCCTCATCATCTTTCCCTAATGCTGGCCCTTTCTTGATTTTGCCAACGGGATAAACATTGTTATGAAGTTTTCTCTGATGCCTTAGCTGATGTAACATGTCATCTTCTCAGAGGGAAAAGATTAAGGGACAAACCAAATCCACTCAACAGCTGTGAACAGATTATGATCATTATAAAACTGATCCTGGGGCTGGTGAGATGGCTCAGTGGGTAAGAGCACCCGACTGCTCTTCCAAAGGTACAGAGTTCAAATCCCAGCAACCACATGGTGGCTCAAACCATCCGTAACGAAATCTGACTCCCTCTTCTGGAGTGTCTGAAGACAGCTACAGTGTACTTACATATAATAAATAAATAAA
>NC_034590.1:148643062-148653956 GCF_900095145.1 Mus pahari
AAAAAACTGATCCTGATTTCCAAAAGGAAACCTTGCTGCTGTGGTGTAGGGAGTCCGACTACAGCAGCCCGGACCCTGACAGTGCCTAGGCTAGGCTCCCACGGCTGCGCTAACAGAGCTCGGACCCTGACAGTGCCTAGGCTAGGCTCCCACGGCTGCGCTAACAGAGCTCGGACCCTGACAGTGCCTAGGCTAGGCTCCCACGGCTACGCTAACAGAGCTCTTTTAGAAGCTTAGAGCCCGTCTGCATCAAGTGCCATGTAATAACTCACCTGAGAACTTCTTTCTTACTCTTACTTCCAAAGTTTGCTTTGCAAAAATCTTTATAAAAAAGAAAACAAGCAAACAAAAAAACCAGAGTCTCAGCCCGGTTTAGTGCCGCAAGCCTTTTATTTCCACACTCAGGAGGCAGGCAGATCTCTGTGACTTCAAGTTCCAGGGTAACCAGAGCCATATAAAACCTGTCTTTTTTCTACTCCATAACCCCGCCCCCCACAAAAGGACCAGGTCTCACTAGCCCAGAGCTCACTATGTAGACTAGGGAAGCCCTTTTTACTAAAGGTGCGTGCCATAACACCTAGCATCAAAAATCTATTCTTGATCCCTCTTCACTCCTTCTTGTCAACCTGAGGCAATAGAAAGAACACTCTTCCAGTTCAGTTTTCCATTTCCTTATCAACCTTGTTTATAGAAACATACTACTCCATTTTTTGGTAAACCAGAACTCAGAAATACTTTTTTACAAATTCTTTGCAAAAAAGGCTCCAGAATGAGAAATCTAAGAATGTTTTATTAATGAGATAAAGCAAATGCAGGCTACAGAACTTAAAATGCTAATATACTCTCTGACTGCGTAAGCTTACACACAGTCATGAAGTCTTTTCTTCCAGATGTGTCTGTCAGAGCCTGGCAGAACACCAGCCGGAGTGCAGTCAGAGCAGTGACGCATCCACACTTAGCCTCGATGGTGGAAATACACCCATTTTTAAATCCAAGAGCGAGTCATTTCTATAACCACTATTTTCACAAACTCAGTACGTAGGCATTTCTTGTAAATTTAAATAAACAACATATAGAGAGAAAAGCAACGTTTCATTCCTTCTGGAGGCATTATTGGAGGTTACATTGGGATGCCATCTTTTGTGAACAGATGTGACTAATAATACTTGAGGATGATAATCTCAGAACCCAAACAGAACTGAATGTGATCACTCTCATTTGTAAGCAACTGAGAACAAATACTTGTTCACACAAAGTGAAACAGCCTGCAGGTAAATAACACAGCTAAAATGTATTTCATAACATCTGGAAGGAAAACACATTCTGAATTAAATTATCAAAAGCCTGAGACTATGTCACAAAGTGGCAATCATATAACTCCTTCAATAAACCCATCAGGGAACTAAGGCTTCAGAGCTTGGGTGACTTGGTTGAAGTCACATATCTACACACATCTGAGTTCTCGGACTAAGTCAGACACCTGGCATGCCCCTGCTGCTGCCCTACAGATGAAAATGATGGGCGGAGGCCGACCTAAGACAGCACTTTAGACAACGCACAGCCTGATGTGAACACCTCCTACACCCGACTCTGAGCTCGACACCTAGTTGTAGCTCTTCAGGTAGACAAAGTGCACCTGGGGTTAAATGTCAGGTCCATATAAACAAGAATAGTTTAGGTGCAATGAGAGGAAAAAGGCTTTCCTCTACCAAGGCAACAAAACTGGTCCAGCCAGCCACCTCTACCCCAAAAGTGGCTCAAACATCATTCCTTAAAAACACACATTCAAACCAGGCATGGTACACACAGCTCTATTTCCACAGCGCTGAAGATACAGAGGCAGGCAGATTTCTGAGTTTGAGGCCAGCCTGGTCTACAAAGTGAGTTCCAGGACAACTAGGGCTACATAGAGAAATCCTGTCTCAAAAAACCAAAAGAAAGAGAGAGAGAGAGAGAGAGAGAGAGAGCGCGAGAGAGCGCAGAGGAATTGCTATGAGTTCAAGGCCAGCCTGTGCTACAAACCGAGTCCCTGTAATCACTACCTAAGCTTCCTATCCAGTTCTGCAGTCTCCCTTTTCCATTGTTAAGATGATATGAAACTAACACTGTTCTGCAGACACAGGGGACAGCAGCCCTGTGGATTTACAGATGAGGGGACTGCGGCATAGTAACTGGGTACAGGATAATCAGTTTCCTCTATGAAACAGCCAAGTCAGCCTGTTCCATTTTCCTGACTCTTTTGCCACAGCATCCTGGTGATGAAGCAAATGGGTGTGAAAAATCCTAGTGCAGCAGACGCATGACTAGGCAGTCCTCACCAGTCATGTGACCATCCTAAAGAGAACAGCCAGTGCTGACCTCTGTGCAGATATTCCACAACAGAGCCCCAGAAAACGGCACCGTAGAAAGCTGTTCCCCAAAAGACCAAGCATGTGGGGGAGAGGACAGTTCTCTCCCCCTGTCAGACAGCTCATAATCACAAACAAGCCAGGCTAGAAAACAGGGAGCTGTTCTATGGTGCTGTTAATCACAGACTACAATTTTTCATCTTACAATCGAGCACAAAAATATTTTATGTAAATTAGAGGTTCCAACAAATTTCAAAGACTATGTAACACTTTAAATAAGCACAATTCCTCTGTGGCATAAACTTTGAAAATCTTCATTTGACATGTTGTGCTAGTTAGGTTTTATGTCAACTTGACACAAGCTAGAGTCATTTGAGAGGAGGAAACCTAAACCGAGAAAATGCCTCTAAAAGATCAGGCTGTGGGCAAACCTGTAAGGCATTTTCTTTCTTTTTTTTTTTTTTTAAGGTTTTTTTGAGACAGGGTTTCTCTGTGTAGTCCTGGCTGTCCTGGAACTCACTTTGTAGACCAGGCTGGCCTCGAACTCAGAAATCCGCCTGCTTCTGCCTCCCCAGTGCCAGGATTAAAGGCGTGCGCCACCACGCCCGGCAAGGCATTTTCTTAATTAGTGCTTGAGGGCAGAAGACCTACCCCATTGTGGGCACCCACGCTTACACGATCACAAGACAGCCAAGAGGGGCAAGGCAGTAAGCAGCTCCCCCCAATGGCTCCTGCCTCAAGGTACCTGCTCTGTTTGTGTTTCTGGACTGGCTTCTTTAAGTGATGAACTGTGATTTGGAAGCATAAGCCAAATAAGCCCTTTCCTCCCCGACTTGCTTTGGTCATGGTGTCTCACTCTAGCAGTGATAACCCTTACTAGGACATGCATTCATTTTATTCACTACTCACGTTATTATGGAGGGAGAGACTTAGATGGAACAGGATTCTCTTAAAGCTGCGCTGGAGGCCCTCTCTCTATGCCCTTTCCCAGGAAGCACAGACAGCACACTCTGTCGCTTACTGTGTACTGCTTCCTCTACTCCCCTGCCCCCACTGAGAAGCTCAGCAATGATTTTATACAGCGTGGCAGAAGCAGGAGAAAGAAGGGGAGCTTGCAGAGGGAGGTGAGGAAACCAGAAGAGCTGTCGCAGTCCCTGAAGTACAGAGGGGGCTCTATCTAACACTTGCAAGCCAAATCCTTAATTCTACAAAGAACACCTTCAGAAATCCAGTCTGAACAGCTCAAAGCAGCAATACAGTGTAGCAAGGTCACTATCAACCAAAATTTAGGAGCCAGTGAGACGGCTAAAGTGGGAAAAGGCCCCTGCTCCCAAGTCTGACCAGCAGGGCCCCACGGTGGAAGAGAAACTCCTTCTGCACACTGTCTGACCTTGACATGCATGCACCCACACACGTTAAATACATAAATATTAATCAGACTGTAAAACAAAGTTAGAGAGCAAATCCACTGACCTTGTAGAATTTGATGATATCGTCCTTGGTAAGTGTCTTTAAATATGCAACTTCTATGTTATCTGGAGAGGTAACCAAGCAGTAATTTATAAATATTTTTATACCTTAAACAGCTCAAAATACTGCACTGAGAGGCAATGCATTTCACTCTAAGCCTGTTGAGTACCTACAGGTTTAAGGATTTTTACATTTACTTGTGTATCTGTGTGAATGTCACAGTGCAGCTTTTGGTTGGGTTTCTCCTTGCACCTGTTGGTTCCAGGGATCAAACTTAGGCTTTCAGTCTGAGTAGCAGCTGTCTTTACCTGATGCTCTTCTCTCCAGCCCAGTTATCCATGTTTTAAACCCACCACTGTTATCTAAATAGGCAGGAGACAGATTCCAAGTAAAGTAATTGTCCATGCTACAGCAGCTAAGACTTGGCCTGGGAACCAGGTTTGGTTTATACACAGTGAGGTGTTGGATCAGGGACCAGTTAACTTTGAGTTTTCTAAACCTTAGTTCCCTTTTCTGGAGGTTGAAGGAAAATAACCAATGAGTAAAATTATAATGACAACCACAAAGAAGACATTTGACAGGCTACAGGAGGCACATGGGAGTCACCAATGTCATTATAGTAGACCTGGCTGCCAGAAAACCACGGGGAAAGGTGGAGCATGGTGGTGCACATCTCTAACCCCAGCATGCAGGATGCCAAGGCAGGCTGAACTCAGAGCTCAGGACCAGCCAAGGATATGTAGTGAGACCCTGGCTTAATAAGACAAAACAAAAACAAAAAGCCACAGGCAAGAAAAATGAGTCCACGTGGCAGCCAAGCTCTTCAGTTGGAGGTGCCAGGAAAGGAATTAAGCCGTACCCTGATTTCTACTGTGCTTTGGCTTCGTTGCTTAATCTTCTCTGGAATGAAATGAGAAAGGAATCGGACACAGGAGCCGTCAGGACACAGCTCTTCTGCATCTGAAAGCAGTGGGGAGCTTTGGAGATCCTGAATGGTTCAGGGATGGCTTGCCGTATCAGTGCTCAGTGTCTCAGGCTACACAGATATCACAGAAGCAGTGAAACACATACAGCAGCTAGGTTTCTAGCAGGAAACTGTTGTTACATTAAAGAATAATTTAAAAAAACAACATTTTTTTTAAAAGTGTCACTTAGAAAATGAATTACCACGTGGAACGGCTTTGATGCCCTCAGACTTTACATGGATTTTACAATGGAGCTCTTTTTACATTACCTCTGTCGTAATTGTACTGCTGCGAGATGATTTCCCCCCAGTATTTAGCACACTCTGCAGAGAGTTTCTTTGGTTTGTCGAGTCTCCGAATCGCTAGTGCTTGAATGTGTTTTTGGAACGCCTCCTCTGTCATGTCCTCTATGGCCTTTTCCATGGTAATCAAGAAGGCTTCTACTCTGCTTTCCAGGTAGTGAGGAGGTTTTTCTGACTGGATGATGAAGCGCAAGCCCTGGATACCATTGGCTCGACGGGGTCCACTGAAGACAATATAGCCTGGAGAGCACACATGCACACAGTCCGTCAGGGTCTCAGCATGGTCTCAGAACACTTTAGTCTTTCAGAGCAAATGAAATCTACATTAACTCACATCTGAAGAAAGATGACCGTTTAAAGCAATGTCCTCCCTTGCTAAGGACCAGAAAGGCTCCCTGAAGAAAATTGAGGGCTTTTTTTTTTTTTTAAAACAGAAACAAAACAAAAAGCCCAACCCATAATCCTCTTCATCCTTGAAACCCTGTGACTTCTCTGATTCTGATGCCCGAGCTCAGTTATCCCCACACTCCTCCAAACCACGGAGCTCACTTCCAAGCCAAGCCCTCAGGCCTTCCCATCTAAGTCCCCACACAGCCTGTCTCTACAAAGCACTGATTGGCAGGGTGATCTATTCCTGGACCAGCTCTGGGCATCCTGACTCTCTAGGTCAAGCTAACTGAAGGTCACAGATGTGTCGACACCTTATGTGCTTAGACAGTGGCCCTCCCCCAACACATTTTCTCCCTCCCATCCCCATCTTTTGCGGACTCACATTATTTTATCCTTTCTAGTTCAAAGCCACTCTAGCTGCATTTTCCCGCTCAAGTTCAGTAGTGATACCTACAACATCAAAAACACTATGGGCAAGTTCTAGATGAAGACAGAGACTCTAGTAGCCAGAGGAGAGAAGTGCATATGGATTTTTTTCCCTCTGAGTTCTGAGACTATCAGAAGTGGGCAGAAGGCTGCTTCCTTAGGGAGAACCACACTGGGGTCCTGAAGGCCTGTGGTGGGCAGAGTGTGGAGGAACTGCCCACATGAAGCCAACAGTGCTAGCTCTCTCTCAGAGCAGGGCAGGGTTCACGATCTGGGCACAGGCCTTTAGTTACAGTAGCTGCTGTCCAGGGTATCTCAAACTCGTGGCAGCCAACAGAAGCCTATTTGCTATGGACAACAAAGACAGGGCTACTGGTCAGGTTTGAGGGCTAGAGGATGCTTGCAGTATGTTGCATCAGTCTTTTCCACATGACATCAGAGTAGAATCAGGCCTCCTTGGTGCATAGTAAACTGCATGGCCCTGATGGCTCTCAGCATCCAACACTTGCCACAGTGCATGTGGAAGGTGCACCGAAAGTGCCTTAGTCTCTTCATTAGCCAACAGGCCCACTCTCTGGCATCCAGACACACTCCTCTAGTTGGGAAATTGCAGCAAACCTGGGCACAGCAGTTTCTGGATAAGGATCTTGTCCTTGTCACCTTGGTGGTCTTTCCTGTGTGATGTTTATCACTAGGCCTCCATGATGCCAGGTAGCAGTGTTTGCAGTCATAGAAAGCCACCTCCCCAGGATGGAATTCCAATGTGTAACTGGTGGCAGGCAGGCTCAGCCTGTGCCACTTGGAACCCATTGTGGCCCAGGAGCGCAGACCAGGAGAATGTGCTAAGTGAGCCTGGGCCTCAGAGCATGTGCTGGTCCAGGGCATTCTCATCTGTCAGTCATGTGGGCATAACACTAGGTCAGGCTCTAGATGCAGGCCTGAGAGTGCGTGGAGATGTGGAGGCTCCACTTTAATTACCAACCACGTTTGAGGCAGGACATTCCCAACCCTTTTCTCCATTTAGCTCTTGGCTTTTCCCTCCGCCAGCTCTGCCCAGATCTGGGCCCCTGGGGTCTCTGGGCAAGCTGCAGCCTTCAGGAGCTTTGCTGTTTCACAGGAACACTGGAGAATCAGTAATCCTGAACAGGTCAGCCACTCTGACTTGAGCTCTTTAGAAAGAAGAACTATCTGAAATGTGTCCATTCTCCAAGCTCAGTACCCAGCACAGGGATTGCTTTACAATGACAGTATGTGGAGAGACACAGATCTTTCCATAATTTATCTTCCAAGCCATTATGGGGGTGAGGGGATTCTTTAAACTTCCTTTTGTTCTTGTTGTTTGGTTTTGTGAGATGGGCCTCGTGTAGCTCAGAACTAAGTAGTTAAGGATGAATACTTCCACCCTCTAAGTGAGAACTCCCGTCCTCATCCACCAATCCTGCTCAGCTCTCCAGGACTTTTAACCAAGTCTAAAATACACTTAGTATCTCCTGCACCTGGGATTCAGGGACAGTGAGAGGAAGCACTTGAGATGCTCAGAGCATCTCAAAGTAAAGCTAAGCTTCCCCACTGGACCATAGGACTTGCTTCCCACAGCACTACCTACAGGCCTACCCTTAGCATTCTTCCTTCCCTACCTAAAATGTAAGATGTCCTTTTTATGGCACAAGATAGAAATTCAATATCATCTAGTTGAGAATCGCTTTAACAGCAGGGCTAAGGATATACTGCAGTGGCAGGGGACTTGCCTGCCTGGCACAGTTAGAGGAGGCTGAGTCCAATCTCCTCACCATGAAAAGAAAGGAAGAGGAGGCAGAGGAAGAACAGCAGCAGCTCCTGGATCTGCAGGATGCTAACTGACCATCTTTTAGAAGCACCTCCGTACAGACAAGGTTTTTGCACCGTTTCCCTATGAACATGGTTTTTACATCTAAATACATCAGGCTTGAGACACAGTGCCGTGCGGCTCTACAAGTGGGAAATGTTTGTGAGAATAAAAGCTGTTCATTAGTCTCCGTAGCCTGCAATCCCCACTTTCTTCTCACCAAGCTGCTCCTTGGTGCGCAGGGTGTTGAAGCAAGGCTCAGAGATAATCTGGCAGAACAGCTCCAGGAACATGTTCTCCGAGGTGCTCTGCATGTCTGTCTGGTAGTAGATCTCGATGCCACAGTTATTGTGAACTTCGTTCCTCTGCTGATAAACAAACCATCCTCCTAAGAAGTTTCAAAAAGAAGACAGGCTCAAAAATTATCTGTGGTTTTAATAAAGTCAGTGATATATTTGCTTACTTTATTATTAGTTATTATTATTATTATTATTATTATTATTATTATTATTATTATTATTATTGTCTTAGTGTTTTTTGAGGCAAAGTCTCACCATGTAGCTGAGGCTGGCCTTGAACTTGCTATTATATAACTTATTGTGCTGGTTAGTATTCCTCCCTCAGGGTTCTGCTCCAGGCTGCTGCCCTGAGTTCCTAGCCTGACTTCCCTTGATGGTGGACTATGTAGCCTGTGAGATGTTAAATTCTTTCCTCCCCAGGATGGTTTTGGTCAGTGTTTTATCATAGCAACAGAAAACAACCAACACAGCCAGGCCTCCCGTTGAATCCTGTCTCATGAGTGCTGATACTACATGTGAGCTCAACCACACGCTGTCTGCCTGCTCCATAGCAAGGTTTCTTTCCTTAAAAAAAGTTTTTACTTTTGAGACAGGGTCTCGTGTAGCCCAGCCTGTCTTGAATTTGCTATCCAGTTGATGCTGGCTTTGGAGTCCTGCTCCTGCTGTCCAGACCCACCCAGTGCTAGGGAAACAGGCACATGCCAGTGCTAGGGTGACAGGCACATGCCAGAAGGCTTGGCTTTAGAAGCCCTTCCCTGATGTACACTGGCAGCACTGTTTCTCATCAGAAGAGGGAAGGTTTGTGGGCTGTAAGTTCCATCTTTTCCTCTTCCAGGTTTTCACACATATCCCAAAATATTTTCTCTTTCACAGAGCATGAGGCTTCGCCTTCCAGCTGTAAATGCCTTCCAAGGGAGAATCAAGCGAAGGGTTACTTAAGGCATCCACATCTGATCAGCTGGCTACATCAGAGTAATTTTCTAACACCTTCATTTTGAGACTGGGCTGTAAGTATGCTATTTCTGAGCTTGTGACAATTTGACAGAGCAATCAGGAAGCAAAAAAACGGGATCCTAAGAGAGGAAAAGGAAGAGGCATGAAAACTTCACCATGACATTCTCTTTCCAGACTGGCTTACTTTGCATAAAGGGAAATGCCACAGTTCTTCCTTTTGGTTTGAAGCTTGAACCCAGGACCACACACACTCACACACAGACCATCACCTGCCATTAATCACGGGCCCAACCTCAGAGGTTCTCGGTCAGCAGGTCCTAACTCTTCCTCTCTGCCAGGCTGCAGTGGCTGAGGAACTTGCTGGAAGCGGCACACAATGACCACTACCTGCTTTGTGATGACTGGCCACGCACAGCGGCAGCACTACCTGTGTTCAACGAGGTGGTGTGGAGTAATAACATATCTGAGTCGCTTTAGTAGCAAAACCCCTGGCTTTAAAGGAATGCATAGGGGCTGGAGAGATGGCTCAACGGGTAAGAGCACTGACTGCTCTCCCGAAGGTCCGGAGTTCAAATCCCAGCAACCACATGGTGGCTCACAACCACCAGTAATGAGATCTGACACCCTCTTCTGGTGTTTTTGAAGACAGCTACAGTGTACTTACATATAATAAATAAATAAATCTTTAAAAAAAAAAAAAAGGAATGCATAATCTCAAAAAACGGTGATGTGCCCTTTAATCCAAATGAGAGCCAAAGTGCTGAGAGCTCTGACGTTTCAGAAAAACTAAGTAGTTATTCCAGCTGAGGATATCAGAAAACGTTTAGTGGAAGTTACAGCCTGGCCCAAGTCTTGGGTAGTAAACGTGGGGCCTTGTACATTCAGGACAAATGCTCTATCACTGAGCTACATCCCTATCGCCACAGAGCTTGGTCCCCAGCCTTGGCTACTATCCCAAGGTGGCAAAAGCTTTACTATGTGGTGGAACCTGGTAGAAGTTAAGTCAAGTCTTTGGGGACATATGCTTGACAGGGATACTGGGACCCTGGTCACAACCCTTCTCTTTACTACCTGGCTGTATAGAGGTGAGGGACTCCTTCACCATTGCTCTTATCTATTACTTTGTTATAAGTACAAGAGCAAATGGCCAAATACCCATGACCTGAAACTTTCAAAACCGTGAGTCAAAATTAGCTGTTCCCCACATCCTATACTGGGTATTTGTCATAGCTGTATGACAGGCCAGGGGACATGGACACTGCAGGCAGAGGGAACACCAACAGTGACGAATGTCCTGAAGTGTCAAAGCCCTTATTCTTGTCTACTATGTCCCCGCTACAGTTCCACACTGAAACCATGTTCACTGAATTTCTGTATTAAAAGAAGCCATTGTTAATATAACTATGACCTAACATTATCAATCTCAACATATAAAGCATTTTCTTATGCTGTCTCCTTATAAAAACATAAGGAATATGTTGTTATTTGCATTTGTGAATGTTCTAAAAGTACTCCTGCCAACGATTCCAAGTGATCTCAGCCACGGCTTAGTTTTTCTCAATTTTTACTTTTGGAGACAGAGTCATATATTCCAGCTGGCTTCTAACTCATTATCTTGGTGTATCATTCTCCTGCCTCCACCTCCAAGCGCTGAGATACAAACACGCACCACGCCCACCTTCGTTCTGTGCTAGGCAAGCACTCTACCAATTAGACCACATTTCTAGCCCAGCTTTCTTTTTTTCTTTTAGACAAGATTCTCACTGTGTAGCCATGGCTAGCCTGCAAGTTACCTTGTAGCCCAGCTTGCCCTTGAACTCAGAGAGATCCAACAGACTCTGCATCCCAAGTGCTGGGATTAATGGGGCGCATCATCAAGCCCTACAATTTTTATATGTGTGTGTGTGTGTGTGTG